>NC_091173.1:47676350-47761350 GCF_040958095.1 Procambarus clarkii
TCACTTCCTAGTGCATTCCATTTACTAACTACTCTGACACTGAAAAAGATCTTTCAAATGTCTCTGTGGCTCATTTGGGTATTCAGCTTCCACCTGTGTCCCCTTGTTTGCATCCCTCCAGTGTTGAATAGTTCATCTTTGTTTACCCGGTCGATTCTTCTGAGGATTTTGTAGGTTGTGATCATGTCCCCCCTTACTCTTCTGTCTTCCAGTGTCATAAGGTGCATTTCCCGCAGCCATTCCTCATAACTCGTGCCTCTTAGTTCTGGGACTAGTCTAGTAACATACCTTTGGACTTTCTCCAGCTTTGTCTTGTGCTTGACAAAGGTACAGGCTCCATGCTAGGGTCACATACTCCAGGATTGGTCTTACATATGTGGTGTACAAGATTCTGAATGATTCCTTACTCAGGTTCCTGAACGCCGTTCTGATGTTAGCCAGCCTCGCATATGCCGCAGATGTTATTCTCTTTATGTGGACTTCAGGAGACAAGTTTGGTGTGATATCAACTCCTAGATCTTTCTCTCTGTCTGTTTCATTAGGTACTTCATCTCCTATTCTGTATACTGTGTCTGGCCTCCTGTTTCCACTGCCTAGTTTCATTACATTGCATTTACTCGGGTTGAACTTCAACAGCCATTTGTTGGACCATTCACTCAGTCTATCTAGGTCATCTTGTAGCCTCCTTCTATCATCCTCTGTTTCAATCCTCCTCATAATTTTTGCATCGTCGGCAAACATTGCGAGGAACGAATCTAAACCCTCTGGGAGATCATTTCCATATACCAAAACAGTATAGGTGCAAGGACTGACCCCTGCGGGACTCCACTTGTAACGTCTCGCCAATCTGAGACCTCACCCCTCACGCAGACTAGTTGTCTCCTGTTGCTTAGGTACTCCTCTATCCACCGGAGTACCTTGCCTTTCACATCTGCATCTCCTGCCTGCATCTCCAACTTTCGCACTAGCCTCTTGTGTGGCACTGTATCAAAGGCTTTCTGACAATCCAAAAATATGCAGTCTGCCCACCGTTCTCTTTCTTGCCTTATTTTTGTTGCCTGGTCGTAGAATTCAAGTAACCCTGTGAGGCAGGACCTGCCATCCCTGAACCCACGTTGATGCTGTGTTACAAAGTTCCTTCGCTCCAGATGTTCCACTATTTTTTTTTTCGCACAATCTTCTCTATCAGCTTGCATGATATGCAGGTTAGGGACACTGGCCTGTAGTTCAGTGCCTCCTGTCTATCCCCTTTCTTGTATATCGGGACTACGTTAGCTGCTTTCCAAATATCTGGCAGTTCCCCTGTTGCCAGTGATTTGTTATACACTATGGAGAGTGGTAGGCACAGTTCTCTTGCTCCTTCCTTTAGAACCCAAGGGGAGAGTCCATCTGGGCCTATAGCCTTTGTCACATCCAACTCTAGTAAACACTTCCTTACTTCCCCGCTGGTAATCTCAAAGTCTTCCAGTGGTTCCTGGTTAGCTATTCCCTCAGTTATCTCTGGAATTTCTCCTTGCTCTAAAGTGAAGACCTCCTGGAATTTCTTATTCAGTTCCTCACACACTTCCTTGTCATTCGTAGTGAATCCTTCCACCCCTATCCTTAATTTCAAAACCTGTTCCTTTACTGTTGTTTTTCTCCTGATGTGGCTATGCAACAATTTAGGCTGAGTCTTTGCCTTGCTTGCGATGTCATTTTCGTATTGTCTTTCTACCTCTCTTCTCATCCTGACATATTCATTCCTGGCATTCTGGTATCTTTCTCTGCTCTCCAGTGTCCTGTTATTCCTATAGTTTCTCCATGCCCTTTTACTTTGCTGCTTAGCTAACCTACATCTCTGATTAAACCATGGGTTTCTCATCTTCATTTCTCTCTTTTCCTTTTGGATTGGGACAAACTTGTTTGCTGCGTACTTACACTTCTGCATGATGTAATCCATCATATCTTGGGCCGTCTTTCCCCTGAGCTCTGTTTCCCATGCTATATCTGTTAGGAATTTTCTTATCCCCTCATAGTTTCCCTTTCGGTATGCTAACCTTTTGGTTTCGGTATCCCTTCTCGAGTTCAATAACCCTTCTTCAATCAAGTACTCAAACACCAGTACACTGTGGTCGCTCATTCCTACTGGATCCTCAAAACCGATTTCTCTTATGTCGGAGTCGTTCAGAGTGAAGACTAGGTCGAGTCTCGCTGGTTCGTCATTGCCTCTCATCCTTGTGGGTTCTCCGACATGCTGGGTTATAAAGTTCTTTCTAATATCTCTGTGGCTCATTTGGGCACTCAGTTTCCACCTGTGTCCCCTTGTGTGTGTTCCCCTTGTGTTAAATAGACTGTCTTTATCTACCCTATCAATTCCCTTCAGAATCTTGAATGTGGTGATCATGTCCCCCCTAACTCTTCTGTCTTCCAACGGGGTGAGGTTTAATTCCCTTAGTCTCTCCTCGTAGCTCATACCTCTCAGCTAGGGTACTAGTCTGGTGGCAAACCTTTGAACCTTTTCGAGTTTAGTCTTATCCTTGACTAGATATGGACCCAATGCTGGGGCTGCATACTCCAGGATTGGCCTGGCATATGTGGTATACAAAGTTCTGAATGATTCTTTGCACAAGTTTCTGAATGCCGTTCGTATGTTGGCCAGCCTGGCATATGCCGCTGATGTTATCCGCTTGATATGTGCTGCAAGAGACAGGTCTGGCGTGATATCACCCCCAAGTCTTTTCCTTCTCTGACTCCTGAAGAATTTCCTCTCCCAGATGATACCTTGTATCTGGCCTCCTGTTCCCTACACCTATCATCATTACATTACATTTGGTTGGGTTAAACTCTAACAACCATTTGTTCGACCATTCCTTCAGCTTGTCTAGGTCTTCTTGAAGCCTCAAACAGTCCTCTTCTGTTTTAATCCTTCTCATAATTTTAGCATCGTTCGCAAACATTGAGAGAAATGAATTGATACCCTGCGGGAGATCATTTACATATATCAGAAACAAGATAGGACCGAGTACAGAGCCCTGTGGGACTCCACTGGTGACTTCACGCCAATCGGAGGTCTCACCCCTCACCGTAACTCTCTGCTTCCTATTGCTTAGATACTCCCTTATCCACTGGAGCACCTTACCAGCTACACCTGCCTGTCTCTCCAGCTTATGTACCAGCCTCTTATGCGGTACTGTGTCAAAGGCTTTCCAACAATCCAAGAAAATGCAGTCCGCCCAGCCCTCTCTTTCTTGCTTAATCTTTGTCACCTGATCGTAGAATTCTATCAAGCCTGTAAGGCAAGATTTACCCTCCCTGAACCCATGTTGGCGATTTGTCACGAAGTCCCTTCTCTCCAGATGTGTTACCAGGTTTTTTCTCACGATCTTCTCCATCACCTTGCATGGTATACAAGTCAAGGACACTGGCCTGTAGTTCAGTGTCTCTTGCCTGTCGCCCTTTTTGTATACTGGGACAACAATCGCCTTCTTCCATATTTCTGGTAGGTCTCCCGTCTCCAGTGATTTACTATACACTATGAAGAGTGGCAAGCAAAGTGCCTTTGCACACTCTTTCAGTATCCATGGTGAGATCCCATCTGGACCAACAGCCTTTCTAACATCCAGATCCAGCAGGTGTCTCATGACCTCCTCTCTCATAATTTCGAACTCTTCCAAGGCCGCCTAGTTTACCTCCCTTTCTCCTAGCACAGTGACCTCTTCTTGTTCTATTGTGAAGACCTCCTGGAACCTCTTGTTGAGTTCTTCATACACCTCTCTGTCATTCTCTGTATACCTGTCCTCGCCTGTTCGAAGTTTCAATACCTGTTCTTTCACTGTTGTTTTCCTTCTAATGTGACTGTGGAGTAGCTTTGGTTCGGTCTTGGCTTTGTTTGCTATATCATTTTCAAAACTTTTCTCTGCTTCTCTTCTCACCCTGACGTACTCATTCCTGGTTCTCTGGTATCTCTCTCTGCTTTCTGGTGTTCTGTTATTCCGGAAGTTCCTCCACGCCCTTTTGTTCAGTTTCTTCGCTTCCATACATGGCCTTTTATACCATGGTTTCTTCTGTTGCTTCTCGGATTTTTCCCTTTGGGCCGGGATGAAGCTGTTTACTGCCTCCTGACACTTTTGGGTAACATAATCCATCATACCCTGTACAGACTTATCTCTGAGGTCTGTGTCCCAAGGTATTTCACTTAGGAAACTTCTCATCTGTTCATAATTCCCCTTTCGGTATGCCAGCCTTTTGATTCCTAGTTCTTTTTTTGGGGAGATAAGTCCTAGCTCTACCAGGTACTCAAAGTTCAATACACTGTGGTCACTCATTCCCAAGGGCGCTTCCATCTTAACTTCCCTTATATCCCACTCATTTAGGGTAAATATCAAATCAAGCATTGCTGGTTCATCTTCTCCTCTCATTCTTGTTGGTTCTTTGATGTGCTGGCTTGGAAAGTTTCTTGTTGCCACGTCCAGCAGCTTAGCTCTCCATGTTTCTGTTCCTCCATGCGGGTCTCTGTTCTTCCAATCTGCGTGTGTGTGTGCGTGTGTGTGTGTACGTGTGCGTGTGCGTGTGTGTGCGCGCGCGTGTGTGTGTGTGCGCGTGTGTGCGTGTGCGCATGTGTGTGTGCGTGTATGTGCGTGTGTGTGTGTGTGTGTGTTGAGTGCGGGGGTGTTTGTGTATAGGGGTAGGTGGTAAGGGGGTGTCTTGGGACAGTGTAAGACTTGGGAAGGTGTGGGGGAGGATGGGTGAGCGGTCACCAGGGTAGCATGTGTCAAGCCCCATACCCAAGTGAGCCACACGGCGTTGTATATTTGAGATATAGTGTGTTGTAGTTATATAGTAGAATCGTGTGTGTGTGTGTGTGTGTGTGTGTGTGTGTGTGTGTGTGTGTGTGTGTGTGTGTGTGAGTGAGTGAGTGAGTGTGTGTGTGTGTGTGTGTGTGTGTGTGTGTGTGTGTGTGTGTGTGTGTGTGTGTGTGTGTGTGTGTGTGTGTGTGTGTGTGTGTGTGTGCGAGCGAGCATGCATGTGTGTGTACTTACCTCACCTAATTGTATTCACCTAATTGTGCTTGCGGGGGTTAAGCTTTGGCTCTTTGGTCCCGCCTCTCAACTGTCAATCAACTGGTGTACAGATTCCTGAGCCTACTGGGCTCTGTCATATCTACATTTGAAACTGTGTATGGAGTCAGCCTCCACCACATCACTTCCTAGTGCATTCCATTTACTAACTACTCTGACACTGAAAAAGATCTTTCAAATGTCTCTGTGGCTCATTTGGGTATTCAGCTTCCACCTGTGTCCCCTTGTTCGCATCCCTCCAGTGTTGAATAGTTCATCTTTGTTTACCCGGTCGATTCTTCTGAGGATTTTGTAGGTTGTGATCATGTCCCCCCTTACTCTTCTGTCTTCCAGTGTCATAAGGTGCATTTCCCGCAGCCATTCCTCATAACTCGTGCCTCTTAGTTCTGGGACTAGTCTAGTAACATACCTTTGGACTTTTTCCAGCTTTGTCTTGTGCTTGACAAAGGTACAGGCTCCATGCTGGGGCCGCATACTCCAGGATTGGTCTTACATATGTGGTGTACAAGATTCTGAATGATTCCTTACTCAGGTTCCTGAACGCCGTTCTGATGTTAGCCAGCCTCGCATATGCCGCGGATGTTATTCTCTTTATGTGGACTTCAGGAGACAAGTTTGGTGTGATATCAACTCCTAGATCTTTCTCTCTGTCTGTTTCATTAGGTACTTCATCTCCTATTCTGTATACTGTGTCTGGCCTCCTGTTTCCACTGCCTAGTTTCATTACATTGCATTTACTCGGGTTGAACTTCAACAGCCATTTGTTGGACCATTCACTCAGTCTATCTAGGTCATCTTGTAGCCTCCTTCTATCATCCTCTGTTTCAATCCTCCTCATAATTTTTGCATCGTCGGCAAACATTGCGAGGAACGAATCTATACCCTCTGGGAGATCATTTCCATATACCAAAACAATATAGGTGCAAGGACTGACCCCTGCGGGACTCCACTTGTAACGTCTCGCCAATCTGAGACCTCACCCCTCACACAGACTAGTTGTCTCCTGTTGCTTAGGTACTCCTCTATCCACCGGAGTACCTTGCCTTTCACATCTGCATCTCCTGCCTGCATCTCCAACTTTCGCACTAGCCTCTTGTGTGGCACTGTATCAAAGGCTTTCTGACAATCCAAAAATATGCAGTCTGCCCACCGTTCTCTTTCTTGCCTTATTTTTGTTGCCTGGTCGTAGAATTCAAGTAACCCTGTGAGGCAGGACCTGCCATCCCTGAACCCACGTTGATGCTGTGTTACAAAGTTCCTTCGCTCCAGATGTTCCACTAGTTTTTTTTCGCACAATCTTCTCTATCAGCTTGCATGATATGCAGGTTAGGGACACTGGCCTGTAGTTCAGTGCCTCCTGTCTATCCCCTTTCTTGTATATCGGGACTACGTTAGCTGCTTTCCAAATATCTGGCAGTTCCCCTGTTGCCAGTGATTTGTTATACACTATGGAGAGTGGTAGGCACAGTTCTCTTGCTCCTTCCTTTAGAACCCAAGGGGAGAGTCCATCTGGGCCTATAGCCTTTGTCACATCCAACTCTAGTAAACACTTCCTTACTTCCCCGCTGGTAATCTCAAAGTCTTCCAGTGGTTCCTGGTTAGCTATTCCCTCAGTTATCTCTGGAATTTCTCCTTGCTCTAAGGTGAAGACCTCCTGGAATTTCTTATTCAGTTCCTCACACACTTCCTTGTCATTCGTAGTGAATCCTTCCACCCCTATCCTTAATTTCAAAACCTGTTCCTTTACTGTTGTTTTTCTCCTGATGTGGCTATGCAACAATTTAGGCTGAGTCTTTGCCTTGCTTGCGATGTCATTTTCGTATTGTCTTTCTGCCTCTCTTCTCATCCTGACATATTCATTCCTGGCATTCTGGTATCTTTCTCTGCTCTCCAGTGTCCTGTTATTCCTATAGTTTCTCCATGCCCTTTTACTTTGCTGCTTAGCTAACCTACATCTCTGATTATACCATGGGTTTCTCATCTTCATTTCTCTCTTTTCCTTTTGGATTGGGACAAACTTGTTTGCTGCGTACTTACACTTCTGCATGATGTAATCCATCATATCTTGAGCCGTCTTTCCCCTGAGCTTTGTTTCCCATGCTATATCTGTTAGGAATTTTCTTATCCCCTCATAGTTTCCCTTTCGGTATGCTAACCTTTTGGTTTCGGTATCCCTTCTCGAGTTCAATAACCCTTCTTCAATCAAGTACTCAAACACCAGTACACTGTGGTCGCTCATTCCTACTGGATCCTCAAAACCGATTTCTCTTATGTCGGAGTCGTTCAGAGTGAAGACTAGGTCGAGTCTCGCTGGTTCGTCATTGCCTCTCATCCTTGTGGGTTCTCCGACATGCTGGGTTATAAAGTTCTTTCTAATATCTCTGTGGCTCATTTGGGCACTCAGTTTCCACCTGTGTCCCCTTGTGTGTGTTCCCCTTGTGTTAAATAGACTGTCTTTATCTACCCTATCAATTCCCTTCAGAATCTTGAATGTGGTGATCATGTCCCCCCTAACTCTTCTGTCTTCCAACGGGGTGAGGTTTAATTCCCTTAGTCTCTCCTCGTAGCTCATACCTCTCAGCTAGGGTACTAGTCTGGTGGCAAACCTTTGAACCTTTTCCAGTTTAGTCTTATCCTTGACTAGATATGGACCCAATGCTGGGGCTGCATACTCCAGGATTGGCCTGGCATATGTGGTATACAAAGTTCTGAATGATTCTTTGCACAAGTTTCTGAATGTCGTTCGTATGTTGGCCAGCCTGGCATATGCCGCTGATGTTATTCGCTTGATATGTGCTGCAAGAGACAGGTCTGGCGTGATATCACCCCCAAGTCTTTTCCTTCTCTGACTCCTGAAGAATTTCCTCTCCCAGATGATACCTTGTATCTGGCCTCCTGTTCCCTACACCTATCATCATTACATTACATTTGGTTGGGTTAAACTCTAACAACCATTTGTTCGACCATTCCTTCAGCTTGTCTAGGTCTTCTTGAAGCCTCAAACAGTCCTCTTCTGTTTTAATCCTTCTCATAATTTTAGCATCGTTCGCAAACATTGAGAGAAATGAATTGATACCCTGCGGGAGATCATTTACATATATCAGAAACAAGATAGGACAGAGTACAGAGCCCTGTGGGACTCCACTGGTGACTTCACGCCAATCGGAGGTCTCACCCCTCACCGTAACTCTCTGCTTCCTATTGCTTAGATACTCCCTTATCCACTGGAGCACCTTACCAGCTACACCTGCCTGTCTCTCCAGCTTATGTACCAGCCTCTTATGCGGTACTGTGTCAAAGGCTTTCCGACAATCCAAGAAAATGCAGTCCGCCCAGCCCTCTCTTTCTTGCTTAATCTTTGTCACCTGATCGTAGAATTCTATCAAGCCTGTAAGGCAAGATTTACCCTCCCTGAACCCATGTTGGCGATTTGTCACGAAGTCCCTTCTCTCCAGATGTGTTACCAGGTTTTTTCTCACGATCTTCTCCATCACCTTGCATGGTATACAAGTCAAGGACACTGGCCTGTAGTTCAGTGTCTCTTGCCTGTCGCCCTTTTTGTATACTGGGACAACATTCGCCTTCTTCCATATTTCTGGTAGGTCTCCCGTCTCCAGTGATTTACTATACACTATGAAGAGTGGCAAGCAAAGTGCCTTTGCACACTCTTTCAGTATCCATGGTGAGATCCCATCTGGACCAACAGCCTTTCTAACATCCAGATCCAGCAGGTGTCTCATGACCTCCTCTCTCATAATTTCGAACTCTTCCAAGGCCGCCTAGTTTACCTCCCTTTCTCCTAGCACAGTGACCTCTTCTTGTTCTATTGTGAAGACCTCCTGGAACCTCTTGTTGAGTTCTTCATACACCTCTCTGTCATTCTCTGTATACCTGTCCTCGCCTGTTCGAAGTTTCAATACCTGTTCTTTCACTGTTGTTTTCCTTCTAATGTGACTGTGGAGTAGCTTTGGTTCGGTCTTGGCTTTGTTTGCTATATCATTTTCAAAACTTTTCTCTGCTTCTCTTCTCACCCTGACGTACTCATTCCTGGTTCTCTGGTATCTCTCTCTGCTTTCTGGTGTTCTGTTATTCCGGAAGTTTCTCCACGCCCTTTTGTTCAGTTTCTTCGCTTCCATACATGGCCTTTTATACCATGGTTTCTTCTGTTGCTTCTCGGATTTTTCCCTTTGGGCCGGGATGAAGCTGTTTACTGCCTCCTGACACTTTTGGGTAACATAATCCATCATACCCTGTACAGACTTATCTCTGAGGTCTGTGTCCCAAGGTATTTCACTTAGGAAACTTCTCATCTGTTCATAATTCCCCTTTCGGTATGCCAGCCTTTTGATTCCTAGTTCTTTTTTTGGGGAGATAAGTCCTAGCTCTACCAGGTACTCAAAGTTCAATACACTGTGGTCACTCATTCTCAAGGGCGCTTCCATCTTAACTTCCCTTATATCCCACTCATTTAGGGTAAATATCAAATCAAGCATTGCTGGTTCATCTTCTCCTCTCATTCTTGTTGGTTCTTTGATGTGCTGGCTTGGAAAGTTTCTTGTTGCCACGTCCAGCAGCTTAGCTCTCCTTGTTTCTGGTCCTCCATGCGGGTCTCTGTTCTTCCAATCTGCGTGTGTGTGTGCGTGTGTGTGTGCGTGTGTGTGTGTACGTGTGCGTGTGCGTGTGTGTGCGCGCGTGTGCGTGTGTGTGCGCGTGTGTGCGTGTGCGCATGTGTGTGTGCGTGTATGTGCGTGTGTGTGTGTGTGTGTGTTGAGTGCGGGGGTGTTTGTGTATAGGGGTAGGTGGCAAGGGGGTGTCTTGGGACAGTGTAAGACTTGGGAAGGTGTGGGGGAGGATGGGTGAGCGGTCACCAGGGTAGCATGTGTCAAGCCCCGTACCCAAGTGAGCCACACGGCGTTGTATATTTGAGATATAGTGTGTTGTAGTTATATAGTAGAATCGTGTGTGTGTGTGTGTGTGTGTGTGTGTGTGTGTGTGTGTGTGTGTGTGTGTGTGTGTGTGTGTGTGTGTGTGTGTGTATGTGTGTGTGTGTGTGTGTGAGTGCGCGTGCGTGCGTGTGTGCGTGCATGTGTGTGTGTGTGTGTGTGTGTGTGTGTGTGTGTGTGTGTACTCACCTAGTTGTACTCAGCTAGTTGTGTCTGCAGGATCGAGCATTGACTCTTGGATCCCGCCTTTCGAGCATCGGTTGTTTACAGCAATGACTCCTGTCCCATTTCCTTATCATACCTGGTTTTAAAATTATGAATAGTATTTGCTTCCACAACCTGTTCCTGAAGTGCATTCCATTTTCCCACTACTCTCACGCTAAAAGAAAACTTCCTAACATCTCTGTGACTCATCTGAGTTTCAAGCTTCCATCCATGTCCCCTCGTTCTGTTACTATTCCGTGTGAACATTTCGTCTATGTCCACTCTGTCAATCCCTCTGAGTATCTTATACGTTCCTATCATGTCCCCCCTCTCCCTTCTTCTTTCTAGTGTCGTAAGGCACAGTTCCCTCAGGCGCTCCTCATACCCCATCCCTCGTAGCTCTGGGACGAGTCTCGTTGCAAACCTCTGAACCTTTTCCAGTTTCATTATATGCTTCTTCAGATGGGGACTCCATGATGAGGCGGCATACTCTAAGACTGGCCTTACGTAGGCATTGTAAAGCGCCCTAAATGCCTCCTTACTTAGGTTTCTGAATGATGTTCTAACTTTTGCCAGTGTAGTGTGTGTGTTTGTGTGTGTGTGTGTGTGTGTGTGTGTGTGTGTGTGTGTGTGTGTGTGTGTGTGTGCATGCATGCATGTGTACTCACCTATTTGTGCTTACAGGATCGTGCATTGATTCTTGGATCCCGCCTTTCCAGCTATCAGTTGTTTACAGCAATGACTCCAGTCCCATTTCCCTATCATACCTAATTTTAAAAGTATGAATAGTGTTTGCTTCTACAACCTGTTCCCCAAGTGCATTATATTTTTCCACTACTCTCACGCTAAAAGTAAACTTCCTAACATCTCTGTGACTCATCTGAGTTTCCAGTTTCCACCCATGTCCCCTCGTTCTGTTATTATTACGTGTGAACATTTCATCTATTTCCACTTTGTCAATTCCCCTGTGTATTTTTATATGTCCCTATCATATCTCTTTCCCTTCTTTTCTCTATTGTCGTAAGGTTCAGTTCCCTCAGACGCTCTTCATATCCCATCTCTCGTAACTCTGGGACAAGCCTCGTTGCAAACCTCTGAACCTTTTCCAGTTTCCTTATGTGTTTCTTCAGGTGGGGGCTCCACGGTGTCGCGGCATTCTCTAAGACTGGTCTTACATAGGCAGTATAAAACGCCCTAAAATCCTCCTCACTTAGGTTTCTGAATAAAGTTCTAATTTTCGCCAGTGTAGAGTACGCTGCTGTCGTTATCCTATTTATATGTGCCTCAGGAGTTAGATTAGGTGTCACATCCACTCCCAGGTCTCTTTCTCGAATCGTTACAGGTAGGCTGTTCCCCTTCATTGTGTACTGTCCCTTTGGTCTCCTGTCACCTGATCCCATTTCCATAACTTTACATTTACTGGTGTTGAACTCCAGTAGCCATTTCCCTGACCATCTCTGCAACCTGTTTAAGTCCTCTTGGAGGATCCTACAATCCTTATCTGTTACAACACTTCTCATTAATTTTGCGTCATCCGCAAACATTGACATGGATGATTCCACTCCTGTAAACATATCATTTACGTAAATTAGAAAGAGGATTGGGCCCAGCACCGATCCTTGAGGTACTCCACTCGCTACTGTTCGCAAGTCCGACTTCTCGCCCCTTACCATTACCATCTGGATCCTTCCTGTTAGGTAGTTCCTCACCCATGCTAGGGCCTTTCCGCTTACTCCTGCTTGCCTCTTAAGTTTATATAGCAGTCTCATGTGTGGTACTGTATCAAAGGCCTTTTGGCAGTCAAGAAATATGCAGTCTGCCTAGCCTTCTTTGTCCTGCCTTATCCTTGTTACTTTGTCATAGAATTCTGAAAGGCTTGTTAGGCATGATTTCCCTGTCCAGAATCCATGTTGGTGCTTGTTTACAAACCCAATGCTCTCCAGGTGCTCAACAAGTCTTAGCCTAATTATTCTTTCAAGTATTTTGCAGGGGATGCTTGTCAGTGATACGGGTCTGTAGTTAAGTGCCTCCTCCCAACCACCTTTCTTGAAAATTGGTACGACATTTGCCTCCTTCCAACAACTGGGCAATTCTCTCAACATAAGTGATTCATTAATGATCATTGCCAGAGGCATGCTGAGAGCCTGCGCTGCCTCTTTTAGTATCCACGGTGATACTTTGTCTGGTCCAACTGCTTTTGTTTCATTCAGTGTTGTCAACTGTTTCATTACCTCATTGTGTGTGTGTGTGTGTGTGTGTGTGTGTGTGTGTGTGTGTGTGTGTGTGTGTGTGTGTGTGTGTGTGTGTGTGTGGGTGGGGGCGGGTGGTGGGGGATACCCTTGGTAAGCGAGTTTTTTTTTTTATTATTATTTTTCTACCACAGACGTGGCCACACATTTACAATGCTAACCAGCATATATACATTTTCTTCTGTCCTACATGGGTTAGGGTTAGAGAAGTGTTAAACATATAGACAAGTGAATTTTGTGGAGTCCACCTCGTGGTGCCAGAACCCACCCCATAGGCGCACATCCCGTGTGTCAACCGTGTGTGTGTGTGTGTGTGTGTGCTTACTAGAAAATTGGTTTCCAACAAGTGTAATAGGGGAATGTGGATCGAGAAATTAGTAATAGAGAAAGTGAATACTATTGCAAGTCGGAAATAAAGCAGAAAATCCCTTATTGTAATACAAGCGAATTAATATATCAGTGTTATAACCTAAGTAACTGCCAAGTGAGGGCCTCCAGCCGCGGCCTGGGACAACAACGTGTCAACTGTACAGCCTCTGGGACCCTCACCCTCCACCCTGCGATAAGTACTGACCATACAGTAGAACAAATAAACATATATATTGTTACAAATATACAATATACATATAATATTATAAATATATAGATATATACAACAAAACAAGGCAAAATGGGAGCAAATAAACAAATTTGTGGCCACTGTAACAACTCCTTAAAGTCGAAGGTAACGGGAATTGAATGTTATATCTGTAAGAATAGATTTCATTCGGCTTGTACAGGAGTGAGTAACACCACGGCACTGAGAGCTGGTCACTTGCTCTGGGTGTTAAGATGACCTGCCAGCTTGGAATATCCTAAAAAACCTTCTAGATAACATGACGCATGATCGGAAAACATCATTCATTGGAAGCCTACCAGCCATCCAGAAGGAGTGGGAAAGGAACAACAACAATTCTAATATACAAGGGGCGGTGGCTATAGTCAGGGATGAAACTGAGGCTGAAACTCAGGAAGTTGTAAACTCTGACTCAGTAGGCCAGGATGTAGATGACAGTAAACTAGAAAGTGTAACAGACAGCACTGACAGCTCGATAGGTACAGACACTACGACGGTTCCCGATAGCAATTCAGAACAGAAGGACAGACTTATGCAAATTTTATGCAAAGGGCATATGCAGACATATATATGCTGGCAATAAGAAAGGATTAGAATGCAGTTACCAACATCCCAAAAAATGTTTAAATATGCTTAGGAAAGGTGAGTGTCGATTTGGATCAATATGTACGTTTTTCCATCCTGACATGTGCCAAACCTCACTGGAGGACAGAAATTGCTATGACCACAGCTGCCCACACTTTCACGTGAAAGGTACGGAACGCTACATGAAGAACGGCAAGCAGGATAATGAATTTGGAGGAAACTCTATAATTTTTTTATACCAGACCGAAAGAGAATTCAAAAGGAGGAGCATGGAGAGTGTATGGAACTGGATGCCAGATCCACTTGCATTCCAGAATTACAGATACAATTACACACTGAAAGGGAACTACAACTACGACAGAAAACTGCCCTACAACAATCAGTACTGGTCAGAACAAACTCATTATGTCCACGAATAATGGACTTGCCGAAAAAGTCACAGAAACCCATGCAGGGGAATTGTTGGACAGTGAGATCTGGATTCCAGGATATAACCTATACAGGTGTGATAAGAAAATTAGGTCACATGGAGGAGTGGGTCTGTATATTAGGGAAGACCTTGTATGCTCGGAGCTCCTAAACGTTACAAATGAGGTGGTAGAGGTACTGGGATTAAAAATAGAGAAAATAAATTTAGTGATTATACTAATATACAAACCGCCAGATGCAACGGCTGAGGAATTCACAGAACAGATAAACAAAATAGAGAATAGCCTTGATAATTTGGAGAACCCGATACCTGATATTATCTTCCTAGGTGACTTCAACTTGCCTAGTCTCAGGTGGAAAATAGCAAACAATAATATTATACCAGGAAATCTATCGGGACCTAACCAACCACAGATTAGAGAACTACTTAGATTCTGTGACAAATTTTCACTCAATCAGCAGATATCGGAGCCAACGAGAAATGAAAATATTTTAGATCTGGTCTTTACGAACAATGAAGACATTATCAGAGACATTACGATATCAGATACCACATACTCAGATCACAAGCTCATTGAAGTGCAAACGACCATCAATACTCAGAATAGACCTAAAACGTTGATAAAGCGAGAGGGGCTATTCAGTAAATTCATTTTTAATAATAAAAGAATAGACTGGGAGATAATAAACAGGGAACTTACAAACATTGCATGGGGAACTGTTCTAAATAATACAAGACCTACAGAAGGAATAGAAAAACTGACTTCAGAAGCGTATCAAGTCTGTCTGAAACATGTTCCTTTGAGGAAAGCCAGAAAGAGATCTAACGTAGAAAGAGAACGCAGACGACACTATAAACGCAGGAAAAAAATAACGGAACTGCTTATGCAGACACGAATTTCCCGTCAAAGAAGGAATAATTTAAATAGCGAGATTGAAGAAATCGAGCGGAAATTGAAACACTCATATGAAACTGAAGAAAGGCAGTTAGAACGGAAAGCAATTCAGGAAATAAAGAAAAATCCAAAATATTTCTTCACATATGCGAAATCAAAAGCAAAAACCACTGCTAGTATTGGACCTATTCGTACAAGTGAAGGTTCATACACGGAGGATGACAAAGAAATTAGTGAAATCCTAAAAAAAGCAGTATGAGGACATGTTTAGCACTGCAATAAACAACATGAATGTGGAAGATCCAGACAATTTCTTTATGCGGGATATTCAAACCCCTGTAAATATAACTGATATCAACACGAGTGCACTAAATTTTGAAAGAGAAATTGAAAACATGCCCATGCACTCGGCCCCTGGTCCAGACTCATGGAATTCAATATTTATAAAGAAATGCAAAGTGCCGGTAGCACAGGCACTCAGTATAGTGTGGAGGAAGAGCTTGGACACGGGGGAGATACCAGATGCACTTAAAGTAGCAGACATAGCGCCTCTACACAAGGGAGGGAGCAAAGCATTGGCAAAAAATTATAGACCAGTTGCACTAACATCGCACATCATAATAGTATTTGAGAGAGTGATTAGGAGTCAGGTCACCAATTTCATGGAGACCAATGACCTTCACAACCCAGGCCAACATGGATTTCGAGCGGGAAGATCGTGCCTCTCACAGCTACTTGAGCACTACGACAAAGTCACTGAGGCATTAGAAGAAAAACAGAATGCTGATGTGATATACACGGACTTCGCAAAGGCTTTCGATAAATGTGACCATTGCCTGATAGCACACAAAATGAAGTCAATGGGAATAACCGGTAAAGTAGGACGCTGGATACTCAGTTTTCTGTCAAACAGGACTCAGCGAGTAACGGTCAACCATATAAAATCTAGTTCAAGTGCAGTTAAGTCACAGCTTCGTATCATCCTTTGCAGATGACACAAAAATCAGTATGAAAATTATCCCGGCTGAAGACACTGAAAAACTTCAAGCTGATATTAATAAAGTTTTCGACTGGGCATCAGAAAATAACATGATGTTTAACAGTGATAAACTCCAGGTACTCAGGTACGGTAAAAATGAGGACCTTAAACATAATACAGAATACAAAACACAATCAAATGTACCCATAGTAGGAGAACAGCATGTAAAGGATTTGGGAATAATAATGTCTGACGACTTAACGTTTAAGGAGCACAACCAAGCAAATATTGCGACAGCCAGAAAAATGATAGGATGGATTACGAGAACTTTCAAATCCAGGGATCCCATCACAATGGTTGTACTCTTCAAGTCACTTGTGTTGTCCCGTCTTGAGTACTGCTCAGTACTCACTTCCCCCTTCAGAACAGGAGAGATTGCTGAAAAAGAGGGAATACAGAGAACATATACGGCACGCATAGACGCAATAAAGCACCTAAATTATTGGGATCGTCTCAAAGCCCTCCAAATGTACTCACTAGAAAGAAGACGAGAGAGATATCAAATAATATACACCTGAAAGATACTGGAGGGCCAAGTACCAAATCTGCACAGTAAAATAACAACGTACTGGAGTGAACGATATGGAGGAAAATGCAGAATAGAACCAGTGAAGAGCAGAGGTGCCATAGGCACAATCAGAGAAAACTGTATAAACATCAGAGGTCCGCGGTTGTTCAACGTCCTCCCAGCAAGCATAAGAAATATTGCCGGAACAACCGTGGACATCTTCAAGAGGAAACTAGATTTATTCCTCCAAGGAGTGCCGGACCAACCGGGCTGTGGTGAGTATGTGGGCCTGCGGGCCGCTCCAAGCAACAGCCTAGTGGACCAAACTCTCACAAGTCAAGCCTGGCCTCGGGCCGGGCTTGGGGAGTAGAAGAACTCCCAGAACCCCATCAATCAGGTATCAACCAGGTATAGTTCAAGGGTTTATTGAACACTCAACCACAGAAGGTGATTCAGTGCTTTAAAAAGCTAAGCTAACCTACATACGTAAATACATAGATACACAGATTTACGTATGCCCTATATAAAGTGTTTGATGTGTCTTTTACATAGTGTCATTAATGTACATTCACAAAAGTGAAATGTAATTCTGATCAGCTTCCATATATGCTTTATACCCATAGATATACATACTCACATACATATACATACATATGTACACACACATGCATTCACATACATTTGTCTCATTTACTCTGACAGGGTGAGATAGCGGATAAAGAAACTAGTGTGCAATTAAGCACTTAATCACTGAAGGTGATGAAGGTGCTTTTACAAGCTCAGGTTATATAGTTACATCATATATATACATTGTATAATTATATTATAAGCGAGAGTGGCAGGTAACCTTAGACGTTCTGTGGTCAACAGGGGGGGGGTCAAACCCACCCTCCAACATCTGGGCATAATACCAGCAGCCTCCACAACACTCCATCAGCCTCCAGCTGATGCTTGTAGATGCCTCATCTAACCTCACTTATGTCACACATTAACCTACAATTTCTGTGATATTTAAACTCCTCATCACAGTGGCGTCTCACCAATATAAACTGTATTGGATTTTGTCCCGAAATAGCAATATGATGAATGGACGTTTATGTATGTATGTATGTATGTATGTATGTATGTATGTATGTATGTATGTATGTATGTATGTATGTATGTATGTATGTATGTAAATATGTATGTATGTATGTATGTATGTATGTATGTATGTATGTATGTATGTATGTATGTATGTATGTATGCATGCATGTATGTATGTATGTATGCATGCATGCATGCATGCATGCATGCATGCATGTATGTATGTATGTATGTATGTATGTATGTATGTATGTATGTATGTATGTATGTGTCGTACCTAGTAGCCAGAATGCACTTCTCAGCCTACTATGCAAGGCCCGATTTGCCTAATAAGCGAAGTTTTCCTGAATTAATATATTCTCTCTAATTTTTTTTCTCATGAAATGATAAAGCTACCCATTTCATTATGTATGAGGTCAATTAGTTTTTATTGCAGTTAAAATTAACGTAGATATATGACCGAACCTAACCAACCTAACCTAACCTAACCTATCTTTATAGGTTAGGTTAGGTTAGGTAGCCGAAAACGTTAGGTTAGGTTAGGTTAGGTAGGTTAGGTAGTCGAAAAACAATTAATTCATGAAAACTTGGCTTATTAGGCAAATCGGGCCTTGCATAGTAGGCTGAGAAGTGCGTTCTGGCTACTAGGTACGACATATGTATGTATGTATGTATGTATGTATGTATGTATGTATGTATGTATGTATGCATGCATGCATGCATGCATGCATGCATGCATGCATGTATGTATGTATGTATGTATGTATGCATGTATGTATGTATGTATGTATGTATGTATGTATGTATGTATGTATGTATGTATGTATGTATGTATGTATGTATGTATGCATGTATGTATGTATGTATGTATGTATGTATGTATGTATGTATGTATGTATGCATGTATGTATGTATGTATGTATGTATGTATGTATGTATGTATGTAAGTATGCATGTATGCATGCATGCATGTATGTATGTATGTATGTATGCATGTATGTATGTATGTATGTATGTATGTATGTATGTATGTATGTATGTATGTATGTATGTATGTATGTATGTATGTATGTATGTATGAATGTATGTATGTGTACTCACCTAATTGTGCTTGCAGGGTTGAGCTCTGGCTCTTTGGTCCTGCCTCTCAACTGTCAATCAACAGGTGTACAGGTTCCTGAGCCTATCGAGCTCTATCATATCTACACTTGAAACTGTGTATAGAGTCAGCCTCCACCACATCACTTCCTAATGCATTCCATTTGTCAACCACACTGACACTAAAAAAGTTCTTTCTAATATCTCTGTAGCTCATTTGGGCACTCAATTGCCACCTGTGTCCCCTAGTGCGTGTGCCCCTTGTGTTAAATAGACTGTCTTTATCTACCCTATCAATATCCTTGAGAATCTTGAATGTGATGATCATGTCCCCCCCTAACTCTTCTATCTTCCAGCGAAGAGAGGTTTAATTCTCGGAGTCTCTCCTCGTAGCTCATACCTCTCAGCTCGGGTACTAGTCTGGTGGCAAACCTTTGAACCTTTTCCAGGTTGGTTTTATCCTTGACTAGATATGGACTCCATGCTGGGGCTGCATACTCCAGGATTGGCCTGACATATGTGGTATACAAAGTTCTGAATGATTCCTTACACAAGTTTCTGAATGCCGTTCTTATGTTGGACAGCCTGGCATATGCCGCTGATGTTGTCCTCTTGATATGGGCTGCAGGAGATAGGTCTGGCATAATATCAACCCCCAAGTCTTTTTCTTTCTGTGACTCTTGAAGTATTTCATCTCCCAGATGATACCTTGTATCTGGCCTCCTGCTCCCTACACCTATCTTCATTACATTACATTTGCTTTGGTTAAACTCTAACGACCATTTGTTTGACCATTCCTTCAGCTTGTCTAGGTCTTCTTGAAGCCTCAAGCAGTCCTCGTCTGTCTTAATCCCCCTCATAATTTTGCCATCGTCCGCAAACTTTGAGAGAAATGAATCTATACCCACCGTGAGATCATTTACATATATCAGAACCAAGATAGGACCGAGTACAGAGCCCTGTGGGACTCCACTGGTGACTTCACGCCAGTCTGAGGTCTCACCCCCTCACCGTAACTCTCTGCTTCCTACTGCTCAGGTACTCCCTTATCCACTGGAGAACCTTACCAGCTACACCTGCCTGTCTCTCCAGCTTATGTACCAGCCTGTACTGTGTACTCACATAGTTGTACTTACCTAGTTGTGCTTGCGGGGGTTGAGCTTTAGCTCTTTGGTCCCGCCTCTCAACCGTTATTCAACAGGTGTACAGGTTCCTGAGCCTGTTGGGCTCTATCATATCTACACTTGAAACTGTGTATGGAGTCAGCCTCCTGCACATCACATGTTTGTTTGTATGTATGTATGTATGTATGTATGTATGTATGTATGTATGTATGTATGTATGTATGTATGTATGTATGTATGTATGTATGTATGTATGTATGCAAATATGTACTCACCTAATTGTGCTTGCGGGGGTTGAGCTCTGGCTCTTTGGTGCCGCCTCTCAACCGTCAATCAACTAATGTACAGATTCCTGAGCCTATTGAGCTCTATCATATCTACATTTGAAACTGTGTATGGAGTCAGCCTCCAACACATCACATGAATGTATGAATGTATGTATGTATGTATGTATGTATGTATGTATGTATGTATGTATGTATGTATGTATGTATGTATGTATGTATGTATGTATGTATGTATGATGTATGTATGTATGTATTTATGTATGTATGTTCTCACCTAATTGTGCTTGAGAGGGTTGAGCTCTGCCTCTTTGATCCCGCCTGTCAACCATCAATCAACTGATGTACAGATTCCTGAGCCTACTGGGCTCTATCATATCTACATTTGAAACTGTGTATGGAGTCAGCCTCCACCACATCACTTCCTAATGCATTCCATCCGTTAACTACTCTGACACTGAAAAAGTTCCTTCTAACGTCTCTGTGGCTCATGTGGGTACTCAGTTTCCACCTGTGTCCCCTTGTTCGCGTCCCACCAGTGTTGAATCTTTATCCTTGTTTACCCAGTCGATTCCTCTGAGGATTTTGTAGGTTGTGATCATGTCTCCCCTTACTCTTCTGTCTTCCAGTGTCGTAAGGTGCATTTCCCGCAGCCTTTCCTCGTAACTCATGCCTCTTAGTTCTGGGACTAGTCTAGTGGCATACCTTTGGACTTTTTCGAGCTTCGTCTTGTGCTTGACAAGGTACGGGCTCCATGCTGGGGCCGCATACTCCAGGATTGGTCTTACATATGTAGTGTACAAGATTCTGAATGATTCCTTATACAGGTTCCTGAACGCTGTTATGATGTTAGCCAGCCTCGCATATGCCGCAGACGTTATTCTTTTTATGTGGGCTTCAGGAGACAGGTTTGGTGTAATATCAACTCATAGATCATTCTCTCTGTCCGTTTCATTAAGTACTTCATCTCCTATTCTGTATCCTGTGTCTGGCGTCCTGTTTCCACTGTCTAGTTTCATTACTTTGCATTTACTCGGGTTGAACTTCAACAGCCATTTGTTGGACCATTCACTCAGTCTGTCTAAGTCATCTTGTAGCCTCCTACTATCGTCCTCAGTTTCAATCCTCTTCATAATTTTTGCATCATCGGCAAACATTGAGACAAACGATTCTATACCCTCTGGGAGATCATTTACATATATCAGAAACAGTATAGGTCCAAGGACTGACCCCTGCGGGACTCCACTCGTAACGTCTCGCCAATCCGAGACCTCACCCCTTACACTGACTCGTTGTCTCCTGTTGCTCAGGTACTCCTTTACCCAATGGAGTACCTTCCCTTTCACTCCAGCCTGCATCTCCAGCTTTTTCGCTAGCCTCTTGTGTGGCACTGTATCAAAGGCTTTCTGACAATCCCAAAATATGCAGACTGCGCAACCTCCTCTTTCTTGCCTTATTTTTGTTGCCTGGTCGTAGAATTCAAGTAACCCTGTGGGGCAGAACCTGCCATCCCTGAACCCATGTTGATACTGTGTTACAAAGTTCTTTCGCTCCAGGTGCTCCAATAGCTTTCTTTGCACAATCTTCTCCATCAGCTTTCATGGTATGCAGGTTAGGGACACTGGCCTGTAATTCAGTGCCTCCTGTCTATCCCTTTTCTTGTATATCGGGACTACTTTAGCTGCTTTCCAAATTTCTTGCAGTTCCCCTGTTGCCAGTGATTTGTTTTACACTAAGGAGAGTGGCAGGCACAGTTCTTCTGCTCCTTCCTTTAGTATCCAAGGGGAGATTCCATCTGGGCCTATAGCCTTTGTCACATCCAACTCTAGTAAACACTTCCTTACTTCCCCGCTGGTAATCTCAAACTCTTCCAGTGGTTCCTGGTTAGCAATTCCTTCTCTTATCTCTGGAATTTCTCCTTGCTCTACAGTGAAGACCTCCTGGAATTTTATATTCAATTCCTCACACACTTTCTTGTCGTTTGTAGTGAATCCTTCTGCCCCTATCCTTAATTTCATAAACTTTTCTTTTACTGTTGTTTTTCTCCTGATGTGGCTATGCAGCAATTTAGGCTGAATCTTTGCCTTGCTTGCGATGTGTTTTTCGTATTGTCCCAATATGTATGTATATATGTATACATACATATGAATGAATGTATACATATATACATACATACCATGTATACCCCATATGTATGTATGTATGTATGTATGTATGTATGTATGTATGTATGTATGTATGTATGTATGTATGTATGCTTGTATGTATGTATGTATGTATGTATGTATGTATGTATGTATGTATGTATGTATGTATGTATGTATGTATGTATGTATGTATGTATGTATGTATGTGAGTATGTATTCCCAGTCCCGTTAAAGATTGCCTCTCTTTCATCCAATTTAAGAGAATAGCAACTAAGTACTACATAATCAACTCCTTGTAACTTACCTTATCTCCTAAATGTCAACATATGTCAGTTCAGTTCATGCTGTTGATCTCAATTAGTCTTAAGTCTTAGTTTTTAAGGTTTCCCCAGATCTTGCCCAAAACGCTGTGCATATTAGTTCTTTAGGCATAGTATATACTAGTTCTATTTTGAAATCCAACATTCTACTTGTAACTCCCAACCATTCCCATCACCACAACCACTCCCAACACCACCCCCGCTCCCAACATCAACATTCCACTACTTCCCCGTGGGAAGTAGTGGAATTTATATCAATCCTTGAGCTGTAGTTGACCCCATACCCATCTTGTTGGTGTTAGTGGACCCCATACCCATTTTGTGGGTGGTAGTAGACCCCCATACCCATCTTGTAAGTGGTAGTGGACCCCATACCCTTCCTGTGGGTGGTAGTGAATCCAATACCCATCTTGTACGTAGTATTGGACCCCATACCCATTTTGTAGTTGGTAGTGGACACAATACTTATCCTGTGGGTGGTAGTGAGTAGTGGAAATGGCCCCAAATCTGCGCCGTTTGGCTTTTTCCGACGGCGCCAACTTGGCGCATGGGTTTTTAGATTACAAATAGCTACAGCCCCAAGTTGGCGCCTTTTAATCCCCTTGAGCGAAAATTTCGAGGAGTAGAAGCAATCACTTGCCGGGGGTAACAAAAAGATAGGCCCCAAGTTGGGGCTGTACCTATTTGTAATGTAAAAACCCATGCGCCTAGTTGTGGCCGTTAGGAAAATATTGAAAACAAGAAATGCTCTACAAATTAAGGGACCCAGAATGTGGAATGACCTCCCCAATCATGTCAAAGGCTGTACCTCTCTCAACCAGTTTAAGATTCAGATTCAGATTCTTTATTTAGGTAAAGGTACATACATTGCAGATGAGTTACAAAAATATTGTTTGATTTAAAGAAAGAGCTAGTACATACAATACCTAAAGCCATTAGTACGTATAGCGTTTCGGGCAAGGTTAGGAGGGGGGGAACACTTAGACTGAAACTTAACACTAATCTATATAAATAAAAATGGAAATGTTCGTTTGTGCAAAATCGCTAATCTCCGAAAGTTCTTCACTGATTGCTTAGAAATTTTCACACAACGTTCCATTCGCATCCGTCCCGATTTTTATATATATACTATATAGATGTCACGTCTGTGACGGTAAAAAACATGCTTTTTCAGAAAAACAATACAATAAGCCTCCCAAACAAGTTGGTCACTTTCAGGAATCGGACACCCAGGAGCTGCAGTAGGCTGAGGCATCGAATTTGGCACTCCCGAGACAAAACACTGCGCTCGTGGAACCCAGATGGTAGAAGGGCACCAGGGAACAGGACGCACCAAGTCAGTACACTTAAAAGTCGCAGTTGCTGTAGATCCGTCGAGCACCTCGCCGGTCGAGAGGACAAAAGGGACGGGTTTCCCCCGAGGACGCTGGACACACGGGTGCACACTGGGAAGCACATCTGACTGCACGGCAGGCCGCACACCGGCCCGCCCACCTAGGGCGTGCACACCGTTCGGTGTCAGGAACCGCACTGAGACCCGTGGAGGGTGGCTCCGCAGGGGCCCCAGAGCCCCCACCAACCGGAACAGGAGCAGAGGCCCCCCGCTTCACATCCTTCGTCAACACTACCACAAGGTCGCTCTTACCAGGGGCAACTGCCCACTGAGGGGAGCCACCAGC
Organism: Procambarus clarkii; assembly: GCF_040958095.1. NCBI lineage: Eukaryota > Metazoa > Arthropoda > Malacostraca > Decapoda > Cambaridae > Procambarus > Procambarus clarkii. Next base: position 47,700,615 of record NC_091173.1, read on the forward strand.
AGGAGGCACAGCATCCAACTCAGAAGTCACCCCAGGAGGCAACTCAGCGTCGGCTACATCATCATCCTCCATTGCATCACACTCCTCTGCCCACGACCGGCGAGGTGACGCACCCCGAGCCGAGCGACGGCGCTTAAAAAGAGGCTGCTGATCGTCGGAGCTGTCACCCCCAACAAGCGGTGTCCCAGAAGAACCATCGACAGGCGGCCCCAAAATCGGGGCAGCACGTTCACGCAGAACAGCAGCCTCAACAACGTGGGGCAAAAAGCCACCACCAGGAACGGAGACCGGAGTCGGAGAAGGAAGAGACACAACAGGCGGATGGGAAGACGTCAGCACACGTGAGGTATCCAGGGAGGGCGACGGAACATGCAGAATGGAAGAGGTACTCGTCAACGAGGTAGAGGACGTGGGTGGAGACACATACCACCGCACCGTCAGCCCCGGGAAGCAAATGGCCCCCAGCAGGAGACGCAGGCACCACCCCTACAGCATCCCCCAAGGCGATCGGATGCGGATGCACCTCCACAGTCATCGAACGAGGAAGGTCCGAAACAGGCGCCCCCAGGTCCCCAGAGCTCACCGGCGGGGCAGACACATCCGGTCCAGACGTAGCGACATCCGGAACCGCCGCGCGATCTACACCAGGCACTAGCACAGAGCGAGAATCCGCCGGGGGAGTCCACACGCGCAGATAAGCGAGGAAAATCATCCTCTAGGAAGACAGAAGAGGCATCTGTACGAGGAGCGTCACAACCGGCCACGACGTGGCCCTCAGCACCACACCGGAAACACGTTCGGGTCTGCCCCTCATAGAAAGTCCTCAGAGACAGCACACAATACGAGACCCTTGATGGTATAGGGCTTGTGAGCCGCATGACAAGCGTGCGTGAACCCAGCCAGACTCCCTTCAGTCGGCCCGCACTCAAAGTGTTGAACCTGTGCTTCAGCACCGACCCAAACCGCGTAAACAAGGCCATGAGGGCCGCCTTGGGGAAGGTCACTGGCACGCCGTGAATACTCACAAACGTCAAGGGCCCCCAGGGATCCGAGATCTCTACAGACACAGCCGAAGCCGGAAGAGGAAGCGTGCGGCCATTCCAGCGGGCCACAGACTCCCGGTATACATGCGACGTGGCGAATGACACCGCAACACGGGCGGGCGACAACTTCTCTAGGCCCAGGAGCTCGGGGACGTCAACACGGAGGACGTCGAGGAGGGCAACTTCTACAACGGGCCAATCCACATCAGCAGAAAAATCCAGCCGCACTGTGTCTATTCTTCTAATACGGCTAGTACCAGCCCCGTCCATACTGGCAGGTGGGGCCCTGACCAGCGGGAGCTCCACACCCCCCCACAGCAACCGCCACTCAGCAACGGCAGACGACCACTGACAGCCAGAGCTCGACGTCTGCACCCTCTGGTGGCGCAGCCAGGAATCACCACAAAGTTGACACATTGTGTATTCGACATTTGGGTTTTGAGAAAGCTGCCAAATACATCTATATCCCAGGCGTATTCTGGCCACTATAACATCACATTGCCGGGTTCTTGTTCTATTAGTCCCATATGTGAATGTCTCCTCACGATATCTATCATAATATTTAATGCTACAACTTTCAGGTCTTTGAGAATTTGTTAGGTCGGTGAGATTTTCATTAGATATTTGTTTAAGTATTCTCTTTGTCACTGCTAATGAAACACCCATATCAATTTCTACCACTGGTTTTCTGCAGGCTGACTTAGCAAGCATATCACAGTGTCATACCTTGAGATGCCAACATGTGATGGTATCCATAGGAATTTAATCTCAAATCTGTTTTCTTTGGCAGCTAAAACATTCATTCGAATATCACTGACTATTTTCTGGGTGTCACTACTATGTGCGTTCAATGCCAGGAGTGCACTCTGCGAGTCACAGTATATAAGTCCACTGCCTTTGTCTTTTAAAAATTCAGTGGCAAGGTATATGCCTGCAAGTTCGGTTTGAGTTGTACTTGCCCAGTCATTGACGCGCTTCATTGCTGTATGTACGAGAGAAGATTGTTCAAATATGTTACATGCACATCCGGTACATCGTCCACCTTCTTCTACAGAGCCGTCGGTATAGCACTGATAAACATCGTTACCCATACTCTGAGTACTTTCAGTGGTTTTTCAGTGTTAACTGTTTTAATAATGTAGTGTGCACACTATCTTTCTTGGGCGCATTTACAAAATCAACTGATAGATCCCTGTTATCCCATGGAGTAATTGGCTGATTAATCATTAGTTGAGTTGGGGTACATATTTAATATTTTGATGGACTTGGCTACCTTGTAGAACCAATATACATAATCAGATTTTGTTCTTCTTCTATAGACCTCAGGTGAGTGCAGCATATTAGAAAGTTTAGCTTGAAACTTCATGTGTTTTCTAGAACTACTCAATGCCTTCACGCCGAAAACTGTGCTAATAGACAAAATTCTCTCACTTATGGTAGGTAATTTTAACTCTGCTCTCATATTAACTATTCTCGTGGACTTTGGAGCCCCAAGGATGAGACGCATAGCTTCATTTTGCAAGGTTTCAAGAGATTTCAGCTCTTTGTCAGTATACAGGGTGAGATGTAGAGCATTGTAGTCAATCACAGTAGTTTTATGTATAAATGATACATAAAACATTCTAGCAAGTCTCACGTTAAGTCCATGATTGACACCAACAAGGACCCGCAAGGGCTTTAATCTCTCTCAAAGTCTCCTCTTGAGAGAAGAAAGGTACCTAATTGGCTGGTGGAATACCACATGGAATGAGGGAACTGGTTTTCTTTACAGAGATAAGGAGGCCACATTCCTCAGCTCTAGTAGCAAAAGCATCGAGCAGAACTTGTATTCTAGGCTCGGTGGCAGCCTGTAAACATATATCATCAGCATAACAAATGACAGTGTCTTCATTATTAGTTGGAAGATCTTTAATGAGTTTATGCATCAGAACGTTGAACAACAAGGGGGCTGAGGACCCCTCCTTGTGAAGTTCCCAGTTCAAAGTGTTTGCTCTCTGTGCTTTTAAAACCATTAAGCAAAACATATGCTGTTCGATTAGACAAATAGCCCTCTATCCATTTCAGTAATTTTCCTTGTATTCCCAGCTCGGCAAGCTGTTCCAGTATGATTTCTCTGTTTGCTGTATCAAAAGCTGCTGCTAGATCGATGAAGACTGTTTGAGGGGAAGCTTCAATATGTGCGAAGTACTCAGCAAAACAGTGTTGTGTACTGAGCCCAGGCATAAATCCAAACAGTTGAGGTCACAGGTGCCCCTGTATACGATACATGAGTCGGTTAAGAACAATACGTTCAAGCACTTTACAAACACACGATGTTAGAGATGTGGGTCTATAATTATGTGAGTGTGGTTTGGGGATGGGAACAATGACACTCTTTGTCCAAGCATCAGGTAATACTCCTTCACGTAAACTCATTCTGTACAACACTAATAGTGGATTACCTGGTACGTGTGAGACTAATCTCAGTAGACTGTAAGTAATACCATCCTCTTCAGGAGCAGTTGATTTTCCCATCTTTAGTGCATGATTTAATTCCCATTCAGTTACATTATTAAAGTCCGACACGACGATAGCTGTACAGGCAAGATTGATGGTTCGTTGTCTGTTGGGGCGTGTGTCATCAAGTTTGTGCTGTATGTTAATTGGGAATGAGTCGTAGCTCGATGTTAGTGCCCATTGATCAAGGAGGATGTTTGCTTGTTCTAGTGGGCTGTGGTGCAGCGGTTTGGTTGGGCTGCTTCTAGAGATTTTTCATATCTTTTCCCTATCTTCAACAAGTGTTGTTTGGTCATTTATACTTTGTAGGAACTCTTCCCAATGTTTATTACGTATAACGTTGCTCATGTCTCTCACCTCTCTGTTTGCAACTAGAAATGCATGCAAGTCACCGTGTGCTTTGGTTCGTTTGTACGTATCTCTAAGTTGCTTTACTCGTTCATGTTCTTTAACAAATACGGGGTCAAGGACCCACTTGGGTGGTAGTAGGTGTTGCCCACTTCTGCTAGGCTTACGACCTGTTCCCCAACACACCCATGTGTCATAGTAGGTAGTAATCGTATCAACGAGATCTCTGGAGAAGGCTTGTACATTCGTTATTGTGTAATCTTAATACCATTTTGATATACAATTAATAAAGTGGTCATGCAAGCCATATGGAATATTCATTTTCCGTCTCTGATGTCTATTAGGTACATCACACTGTACCTCATATTAAGCAGAAACTCCATAGTGATCACTAACTAAGTGATTTACCAACGAACATTCCATCCTATCTTGCACAAGGTTTCTACCCATTTCATAATCAAGTCTGCCTCCCGGAGTTGTCGCACGGCAGCCGTGGAGTGAGGACGTTTCCCGACCCTCCGTGGCTGTTGGAGTTGTTTGCTGTTTTGGTCGCCAGGTGATGTGGGCGTCCCTGCCCTACCAGTTTTGTTGCCTGCCTGGCTGCGTTGACGTGGCAGATCTGACATGGGGGGCCATCTTCCTCATATTCAGCGTGTGAACTCCGTGGGCCTGGAGTTCACTTGTAAGGCTGGTTATCCGACCATCGAGATGGTGATGTGTGACATGCTTCGTGCCCTGGTTGAAGCTGTTTACGGTGTGGAGCTAGTTACGGCCCATCAGGTTGTTATTAAGTTCGTGGGGGAGGACGAGTACCGGGACTTCCTCCGTCGGTACGGAGGGCGTACGTTGCCGTTGCCAGACGATGCCGGCTCTGTGGCGATTTCGGACCGCAGTGGTGCCCTGACTTATGTCAGTATCCATGGTGCGCCCCTGGAATTCCCTGATGACCTCCTCCGGCGTTACTTCGGGGGTTTTGGTACTGTTGTCAGCGTGCGGGTGAACACGCTCTCCTCAGGGCGGTATGCTGGGAGGCGTACAAACATTCGCACGTTGGCGATGCGCCTGCGGTCGGATATACCTTCTTCTGTCCGGCTTATGGGGTACTACGTCCGGGTGTATTATGCCCAGCAGCCTCATACCTATTTCCGGTGTGGCCTGTTGGGGCATCAGGCTGCCGGGTGCTCTGAGGCCCCTACTGCTCCTGTCAACTTGTTCCGCGACGAGGATTTCCCGCCGCTCCCTCTGGAGGCAGTCTCCGGTGATGTTGATGAGGTGGTGCGCGTCCCGTTTGCTGCTGCAGCTTCCCCGGCGGCGCCTGCCATTCCTCCGGTTGTTGCCGTCCCTCCTCCGGTTCTTGAGGTACCGTCGGTTGGTCTGCCTGATCCTGTCGCTGTTCCAGCTGCTCCCGTGGGCCTTCCTGGAGCCCCCTGTGTGACGTTACTGTCTTCTCCCTCGTCTTCTGATGCTGCGCCTGGCCCTGTGTCCGTGACTCGGGTCCCGGATGTGCTTGGTGCTGGTGTGGCTGCGAAGCCTCCTGCTGTGTGTGGCCCGGTTCCCCCTGTGATAGAGGCTGCTGCCGTCCTGGCGTCGGTTCCTTCGGCTCGTGGTACCCGTGTTTCTGGGTCACTTACCGGCTCGGACGATATCCGGCCGGTGCCCAAACGTTCCCGGCGTTCGTCTTCTTCCTGGGCCGACGTTGGTCACTTCAGTGACTGTGGGGCTTCGGGTGTTGACAGTGTGGATACTGATGCGTCGATGTCTCCGCGGTTCGTGGTGGCGGAGGTCCATGTGCCTGCTGGTGCCTGTGTCTCGGACGTGCCTTCGGGTCTTTCTCCGCCGGGGGACTCTCCGCAGTGGGGGGTGGTGGCTTCCGCTGCCAGGGATGGTGTGGACTCTGGTGCTGGGCGTGGCCTGGTGGTGACGTTATGGAAGGATGCGCGCCGTCCGGGTTCCCTGCTGTCGTCTGGTGGTGTGCCCGGGGCCAGTGGTACCCCTGTGGTGTGGGTGCGCGTTGGGGCCCTGGGGGACGTGTTGCCGGCGTCTGTGATGCCACCGGGTCACTGGTCGAAGATTGCCGAGTTACTGCTGTCTGACGGACCGGAGTGCTTTCGTGGGGGGCAAGTTCCCTTCCTGTGGGGGCGAGCGGCGACTTCTCGCCTCATGAGTACTACCATCTGGGTCCCCAGTTTGCAGGTGTTTGTTGCCCCGGTTCCGGATGTTATGGAGTCCCCGGTGGATGGACGAGACCCTTGGCAATGGGTGCTCTGGAAGGCGTTCAATGTAAGATTCCCGCGGGACAAGTTCCCGGGCAAGTATGTGCTCTAATTTCTTGTGTATTTGCTCTATGACACGCTGTGTGCCCTTCTGGCTGTTTGTTTGCCCTGTTCTATTATGTGCTTCTGCCTCTCCCTTTGTGCGTAGCTTTGTCGTGTGGCATATTAGTTTCTAGTGCTTGGCGTCACTCGTTTCGCGTTTTGGCTTGGCATTTCGCCTTTCATGGCTTTGCAATTCACCCTTCACGGGTACGCCGGGGCGCATCCGATCCCACGATCGTCGTCGCCCCTAACTCAACAACAACAACAACAACAAGTCTGCCTCCCAATAAATAAATTTGGGTATCCATAGTATACACGGTTAATCTGTTGTCATAAACATATTTGATAAACTTGCATCCATTATCGTTGTTAGTACTGTCTACCAGCGTAATATGTCTAGCATTAAAATCTCCCATGTATATTGTCCCATGATTGTCTAGGTCTGGGAACAATGTTACATTGAGTTTCTGGCTTCTGGCATATACGTTGAGGAATGAAAAGTGGCCTGCTGTAGTTTGTACATGAAAGTGATGGTACTGTGTGTGTACATTGTGTGACGTACTCACAAGAATGTGTGGTAAATCACTTCTGACGTATGTTAATAGGCCTGTGGCGTTACTGTTATTATAGGATGCATACCCTCTGATCTTTGGTGGGGTTTTGTTTATCATATTGGACGTGTAGGGCTCCTGTAAAGCAAGTATATCTATGTTGTTACTGGTAACATATGCAATTAGTTCATTCAGTCTTTTGTTGATGCTACAAATGTTCCAACTGAGAAACCTAATGGTTCTTGTGTCAACAGCGGCCATCGTCTTGGTGTTGTTCCTCCCTGGGACTGGTGGTCCCAGTGTTGTCCTTGTCCCCCTTACACAATGTTTCAATAAGTGCCTCTACCACGTAAAGAGCCACACCAACCTGGCGTTTGGTATCGTCAGGAACATCTGGTGACATAATCAGTTTCTTGATCACTGAGCAACTCGGGATGGTCCGCGAGTGAATGTTATCTGTAAGTCGTATGGCATAATTACTGTCACTCAGAGTATTATCTTTTCATTCTCGTACTTGGCTTGAGCGCGTTCCTTAAGGTCATGAATCATTTTAAAATATGCTGACGCAGGTCGACTTCCTTTTCCAGTTAATGTTTCTGTGTCACTATCACTGCTGTCATCCCTGAGTTGACTGACGACGTCGCTGCCACCGCCTCCGTTGTCGCTCTCATCTCTGTTGTCGCCGCTGCTGTCGCCGCTGCTGTCGCCGCTGTTGTCGCCGCTGCCGCCGCCGCTGCTGCCGCTGCCGCCGTCACCACCACCACAGGAACCTTTACCAGCGCAGGACACGGCTGTGACACAGCAGCATGGAGGCTGCTGTATCTCTTGTGAAGGGGCCTGACGTAGCGTCCGTATAATTTCAGTCAGTTCTGCTACCTGTGCTTGCAAGGTTGCCAACTGTCCATTAACTGTTGTATCAGGCTGTTGTGTGTTGTCAGGGGCGTTGCTGGTGAAAGGGGTGAAAGGTGACAATACCAGCAGCACTAGCCCATGTATCTACTAACTCATTAGCAACCTTTCTTGGATCTGAGTGAGCTATGAATTTGGTCTTACAACCCCCGATTTTAGGGTTCTTAGTATTACTAATGAACTGAGCCAGGTTTTGCCAGTATCTGTCCCGCACCTCCTTCCTCACCTGACTGCATTCCCTAGGCATTTCCAACAGTGTATTTTTCTCTTCATCCCTCATTCCATTTTGTAACCATTTTTTGTGTGCACTCCGTAGCATTCTCTCCCATCCCTTAACTTACTGATCATTGGAATATTTAAATTTCTTAGGTCATGCATCTTGCTTCCCCTGCCCCCGTTATTTTACCTCTGTACTAATTTCTCTATGTTCTCGGCCATTTCCTCGTAAAAGCTATCAACGCAGAGCGGCGTGTATTGTTGATACCAATCTCCCATATTCTGAGTAAAATATTTTTTTTTCTTTATTATTATTTAGTCTTTTCCTTTGAAAGTGGACTTGTTTTTTCTCGAGTGTCAATTCAACGTTCAAAGCAAAGAGGTCACGAAGTAGATCCCGAATAATCCGAGTCTCCCTATAATCCCCTGAGAGTTTAAAATGCAGGCATAGTCAAGCCGTTCTCTCCTGATGTGAGTTGGTGCATTGTTTCCCAAGAGACAGGTATCTGGATGATCTTATGGAAACTGTAACCACTTGACCTCATTAGTATTAATACTACCCACTGTCCCAGGGCTTGTGTGCCGAGCATTGAGGTCCCCAACGACCATTGAAGGATTAGTATATATGCAGTCAGGTAGATAGTGAGAGTCGAAGCAGTTCCTGAATACTTACAAATTAATTACAATAAATTCCCATTCCCTCAATGATAATTTAACACAGACACTCTCTATACCTTGCGTTTTTGACGGTGGTTCTACTAATTCGGTTGGTATGGTGTTCTTAACATAACTCGACGTTCCTCTTATGTTACTTGCGGCGAAAAGGTGAAACCCTTCATAGCAATTTAATTTCAATAAGACTTCATTCCTATCCCCTGTCTCCTGGAGAGCTACAACATCAATATAATTTCCCATCACATAACAATGAACATCTGTAACCCTGTTTCCTAAACCATTAACATTCCATGACAACATTTTCAGTCTAGGGCGATCTATTATTAAACAATTCACTTTCATATCATCCCCAAAAAGTTCATTAAATGATAGCAATATTTTGAATAATATTTCCAACCTCCTCCCAATTTTACTCGCAAAAGCAACATTGCTTTTCTCGAGAGATTTTTTCAGTCCCTTATGTCCATTATTGGCACAACTGATTCCTTCATTGTATGTTTAATTATAGATTTCTTCCTTTCACTACGACTACCATCATTTACACACACTTCACTTTCCTTCATTTTATCACTCATTGTTTCATTATTGTCCGCAAGCACTATTTCCTTCCCTGTTTTGTGACTTTCCTTTACCTTCACCTGAATGTTTAATTTTGCCTCATTAGACTCGATTTTCTGCCCAAGATTTCGGAGGAACTCACAAACTTTCCTCATTTCAGCCCACACCTCCTTGACCATACCATTATGGCCATCTTCCTGAGCCACAGTAACCACTTCTCTCACCATTACACTGTCACTGCCGAAGTCCTGAGTGTTGGTGTGACTGCTTGTTGCTTGAGCCTGACGAAGTAAAGGTGACTTCTTTACCCACGCATTCGACCGACTCACTGGCGCTGTTTGGTGCTGGCTTTTCTACTGTGCTCCCGGTGTCTGGGTAAGAGCTCTTGCCTGCTCTGTAACATTCACCGGCCGGGGAACATCCATACTCGACCTCTTGCTACACACAGCCGAGCTGGCGTTGTGAACACCTCCACATTTGCAGCATCTGGTAACTATTTTCTCATCCAGCTTAAGTTTGTTTCTACACACATTAGAAAGGTGAGACTTTCCGCAGAAACGACATCGTGGATCATGTTAACAGCTCCAGGATTTATGTCCCCATCTGCAGCATTTCAGACATATTATGTGCAGTTCCACATACTTTGCTACATGCCTGTAGCCAGCTCTGGTGATGAACACTCTCTGGGGAACTGGGGAACTGGGGAACTAAGATGTAAGATTTTGGAACAGCTGCATGTAGGCCATAATGGCATGAATGCTTTGAAAGCAGAAGCTAGAAGTTGGGTTTGGTGTCCAAAAATGGACCAGAATATTGCTGAAGTAACTAATTACTTACACATTTCCTTTAAGAAATATCAGAAATCCTGAGCCCTAGTACTTTCCTGGCCATGCACTGGGAAACCCCTGGTCTAGACTTCATATATATTATGTTGGAACTATGGATAATAAATATTTCCTGGTGGTGGTGGATTCATACACAAAATTTCTGGATGTTCATGTGTGTAATTCCACCACATCATCTGTAACTTGTGAACTGCTAAGGAAAACATTTTGTAATTTTAGATTGCCAGATTTGGTGGTGTCAGGTACTGCTCTTTATTTTGTTTCTGGGGAAATGGAGATTTTTTTTAAACAATTGTATTAAACATGTAACACATGCCCAGTATAATTGTTTTTGAAATGGTCTGGTTGGGAGAGCTGTGAGATCCTTGAAAGAAGGGTTAAAGCGGTTTACAGAAGGTACTATTAATACAAAGCTTTGTAGATTTTTGTATAATCAAAGAAAAACTGTTCATTCTACCACTGGTAAATCTCCTTCTGAATTACAGTTTAATTGACACTTTAAAGTGCACATAGAAGTAGTAAAGACTTTCCTGATAAAGAGAACTTGGTAAATAGCTTGGCCAATCAGTTGGCTCAGGGAGAGGATTGTTGTTTAACGAGGGGGATGCGGTATATGCAAGGAATTTTGGAATTGGTAAGCCTTGGGTAGAAGGAAAAATTAGGGAAGTCTTGGGCCACAGGAATTTCACAGTGCAAGTGCAGAGGTTTGGGGACATTAATTGGAAAAGACATGCAGATCAACTCATGCCAAGGTTCACAGGGAATTTAATAAACTTTTCAGATGGGGGTGGGGCAACTAGTGATACCCATCCTAATAACGAAGGGGCAGCCCTTGTTGGAGACAGGGAAGCAGATCAAGGGGCAGCAGAGGGTATGGGGATACAGTTAACCCTATGGACTCTACAGTTAGTAATTCAGAAGAAGGTTCCCCAGAAGTAACAGGTCTGAAGCCCCAGTTGACAAAATCAGGAAAGGTCATACGACCGCCTGATAGACTTAACCTGTAGGGGTAGAGTATAATTAAAAGGGGAGGAATGTTAGGATTATGTATTTTGTAGGATTAAGTACTACAGAGGTTAGGCATAGCATGTTTTGAGATGATACTCTTTTGTTTATAAGCATTGCAAATAGTAAGTTATGTAACGTATACCTGTGACGTCATTGCTTGTTGTTATTACAATAAAGCATGAAGGGAGCACGTTTATTTCTCTTCCGGACTAAACGTAACATTTACCATTAGAGAGGTGAGACTAACGCTGGCAAAACATGTGTCATTCAATGAAGATGATGCTAAAAAAATTTAAAACAAGTCTATTATAAGCTAATTTAACCATAAAGTTACAGAAATATACATGCAACCAACCAGTTTCATATTTTACATTTTTATTTCATGCCGACTAATTGATGCTTGTTACTATTAGCTGAGCGACCAGCCGGTGTTCCTTAACGTTATTGTTTACAAATATAGCAACTTGTAAATGTTGCTATTTGCTATCTACTTACCGGCAAATAGTTGCAACATCAGTTCCTTTACTGGTTCTTCTGTCTCACTGATGGGGTCGTCACTTGGCTGTGAGGTCGTGTCACTTGGCTGCGATGTGGTGTTTGTTGAGGACCCATTGACAGGAAGGAGGAGATCAATTGCTGTTTTATCTGACAAGAAAATTCTGTCTCACTACACATTCTGAATAATATTACCAAAATTGTAAAATTCAAGTTTCAAATTTTATAATATCATATGAAATATTATATGTTAAAAATAATTGTAGATCAAAATGCATGTTATCAATGATTTACAGATTACCATATGAAAATTACCAATCTCTTTGTTACCCAACAGTTTGGTGAATAAACCATGGAACCATACCCTTACATTTCTATATGATTTTGCTCATTGCTGAAGATAAGAATTTAAAATATAAGTTATATTAAGAAGTAGTATTGGGTGCCCTGGCTGCTAATATGTGTAATCTATATAAATAAAAATGGAAATGTTAGTTTGTTCATAATCGCTAATCTCCGAAAGTTCTTCACCGATTGCTTTGAAATTTTCACACGACGTTCCATTCGCATCCGAGCAGATTTTTATATACATACTTTATAGATGTCACGTCTGTGACGGTAAATAACATGCTTTTTTTTTTAAAAACTGTGTTTTTCATATGAGGAAAATCTTCGAAACCTCTTTACCGACTGCTTTGAAATTTTTACACGTTGCATTCGAATAAGCACTTCTTTTTATATATCTTCTATATACATGCCTCACCTGTGAGAGGAAAAAACATGTTTTTTTTAAACAGTGCCATCTGTTGGATGTAAGAGCAACACACGCTTTTTTTTTCTTTTTTTTCTTTTTAGCAGGGATAATCCTGCGCGGGCCCTAAGCCTCTGGCTGGCCCACTAAGTGATGCTTGTTTCTGTTTTACTTGGGCGGAGGATGAGTATTTATGACTCGGATGGTCGCTTCAGTAAGATTTTGCCACATGTGAGTAACAACTTCCTCTGCTCTGTTGAATCTAAGTTGAAATCTTAACGGGATTGTAACTGTGCACTGTGTTAGATAATGTTCCAGTGGTCTGTCGGGCATTTCTCCACAGTGTTGACATTTCCTCTCATCTTCCGGAACCTGTAAGCCTATTTCCCATGCACATGGGTATCCAAGCCTGATGCGATGTAAGTGCACTTCTGTTGTTCTACTGCCCCCTTTCATCAAACTAAGTGGTTCGTAGTTGGTTGAATTCTTGTACCAACCCGCAGATCCCGATGTTGCAACTGCTGTGGTGTGGTCACCGTACATCATTCGCATTGCTCTGTTTCGAATTACTTTCTTCATCTGGGATAGACTCTGTGGTATGTAAATGTCTACATTTCTCCTCGTAGTAGCAAGTTTTGCAGCTTCGTCTGCAATGTCATTACCTATTAGTCCCACATGACTTGGCACCCAGTTGATAAGTACCCGTCGGCCTTGTCGTTTGAGTGTGTGCATGAAAGATAAGACATTTGTGATCAGATGGATGTTATCACATATGTGTTCTTGTTGCAAGGTTTCAATGGCGGTTCTCGAATCTGTATGGATGATAACATGTTGTCGGTGTTCAGCAAGAGCATGTTCCAAAGCCTTTTGAATGGCTAGCATTCCTGTTTGTAAAGTCGAACACCCATTTGAGAGCCTCCAACTATATACAGAGTTTCCTGCTTTAACTGCAGCTCCGGTTTCTTGTCCCTGCTGGTCTACTGACCCATCCGTGAAGTAAGTGAAGCTGTCGGATGCCATGTTTGCTTCTATATGCATCTGTGCAATGTTACGTAGCAGATGAGGATGTGTCTGGTTCTTCTTTCCTTCAAGAGCCATAATTCGAAAGTCTGCTGGCAGAGATTCCCAAGGGGCTTGTATAACAAAGTCTGCATGTATGTCGTCGACACCCCTCTCAGTGACTGTGTTTGCCATATCGAACGTATTGATGGTGTTTATCGCATAATGGGTCCACCTGTTGCCATTGGAGGCTCTTCTGTCCAGAGTTAGTGCCCCAGTGATTATATCTTTAAGTGAACTGAGTCTAGGTCTAGTCAATATCTTGGTCAGCATGCACGCAGCAATCCCCTTTACCCTTATTTCAATCGACGTTAGCTTTGTTTAAAGTCTTAGGTTCAGTATTTTAGTCCATCTGGGAGCACCTGTTATGATTCGCAATGCATCATTTTGAAGAACCTCAACGTTTGCCCACTGACCAGGAGAAAGAGTGAGTAAGGCAGGCGCTGCATAATCAACCAGGGAACGAACGGCGTGTATGTAAAACATTCTCAACACTCTGTGACCCGCTCCTAGACGGGGCCCTGTGATTGCTCTCATTATATTTATTCGTGACTTTGCTCTCTCCTTTAGATATTGAATTTGCTTATTGAATGTCATTTTAAAATCAATCCACACTCCGAGATATCGATATTGTGTAACCCACTGAAGGTTAATGTCTTGAATGCGTAGGTGCCTGTCTGGAGTGTTGCCACCTAGTCTCATCGCCTTAGACTTCTGTGCAGATATTTTTAGCCCTAAAACACTGCATTCAGATGTCACTTTATCTAAAGCACCTTGAGCTTTAGTTAGAAGTGAAGGACCCGTAATGACTAATGCTATATCATCAGCATAGCTTAGCAATTGAACCCCTTCTGTAAAGGACATGGTAACAAGGTTTTCCATAAGGATGTTAAAAAGACTAGGACTGAGGACTCCTCCTTGTGGAGTCCCATTCTCGTGCAAGTGGTAGTCCGACACTTGTCCTTGCAACTTTACTCTGGCATACCTGTGACTTAGGTAATCTTGAATCCATGCTAGCATTTTCCCCTTCACACCTTTTTTAACTAAGGTGTGTAGTATTGCTTGCGGGCTTGCAAGTTCAAACGCTTTTTCGAGATCAAGGAAGACCACTATAGCTGGACCCGAGTTAACTGTTCCTAGTAATGTTGCTATGCAGTTTGCAGTACCTACTCCTCTAGTGAAGCCAAATATGTGTTTGTGAAGGTCTCCAGTCTTCCACAGTAGCCTATTTAAGACCATCCGTTCTGCAGTTTTACTAATGCATGATGTTAATGAAATGGGTCTGTAATTGGCAGGTTCTTTCGGCTTAGGAATCGGTATGATGTCTTCTTTCTTCCAAGAGGGCGGTAGTTTGCCTTGCTGCCAAGACGCATTGATGACGTCCAATATCCCTCGTTCTCCAGCAGGACCTGCATGTGCGATCATTGAGTATGTAATGTTATCAGCACCTGGTGCAGTGTCCTTACCACCTTTTTTGGCTCTGCTTAGTTCCTGTTCGGTGAAGGGACAGTCACATTCGTCATTTATAGCTATGCCCTCATGAATGACTGTCATCCTCTCTTGTTTTAAGTGTTCTTGCTGCCTTCGGACCATTGCAGGAAGCTGATATGAAGCTGTTCTTTCTGCAAATTGGAGAGCAAGTCTCTCAGCCTCCTGCAATGGTTGAATACATGCCTGTGGCCGGGCTGGTCGACCTGACATAGTTTTAATCTGACCCCATATCTTGCCAAGACTACTATGTTCATTTAGAGTTTGACACCACTCAAACCATCTTGCCTCCTTTACTTCTCTAGAAACTAGTCTTGCTTCAGATATCACCGCTCGTAGCAGAGTTCTTCCTTCTGGCGTGGGGTTTCTCTTTAGATGTTTTCTGAAGATGTTGACTCTGTGGTTCTGTTCTTTAACTTCATTACTATAGAACCAATAGTTCCTTCGTTTTGTGTTACCTGTGATAATGATTGGAATAGCTTTGTGTGCAGCAGCTGCAACGGCTTCCTGCAGATTGGTCTCGTGTATGTTCAAATCCTCAGGTGGCGTGTACGTTGCATACCATTTTTCAAGTTCTTCTTGGTATACATTCCAATTGGCCTTTCCTAAATTCCACCGAGGCTGCGCAGGTGGTGGAGGAGGTCGTGCCAGGTTTAGTGTCGTGACAGTAGCATAGTGGTCACTGGTGATCACCGGGTCTACTTCCCACTTCGCCTGTTGCTGGAGTGCTGTTGAGATGAATGTAAGATCAAGGGAACCACCTAGAATGTGAGTGGGTTCCCCAGTGTTGAGAAGTGTAATTTCAGGTACTTCTCGCAGAGCTGCAGCTAAATGGCGCCCATCTGCATTGGCTGGCCCAGTTGCACCTAACTCTGGATGATGAGCATTAAAATCTCCAGCAATAATTACATTTTCCTGCGTGGCCAAGGCAAGCACTGCCTCTGCTTCTAGTTTACGTCTAGGGGATTGTAGACGTTGTATATGAGGAGCTCAAAATTAGCCATAGTCACTGTAACTGCTAATACCTCTACTCCATCCCCACATGAAACTGAGTCTATTTTCTTGCTGGGTATGGTGTTTCTGACTAGGGTCATTAATCCTCTTCGTCTTCCCCGCTCATACGGTAGAACATAGTGCTGATATCCAGCTAATCTGAAGGATTTCGTGGCTGGGAAAAGAGTTTCTTCCAAAACGATTATATCTGCTTTCGTGCTGATTGCAGCCTCCTGAAGTGTGTGTTTTTTATTTCCAAGACCTTGTACGTTCCACTGCATAATGCGTAATGGCCAGACGACGGGTTCGGTTGGTGTTGCTTGTTCTTCTAGAACTCCTTTTCGGAATCGACCTCTATATTCTCCGCCTCGCAAGTCGTATCGCTGCAAATCGGACTGCATTGATAGTTCGTGGTCATCCCCGACGTTGTTGGAATCTGTGTATAACCGTGGTCCATCACTTTGTTGTTGGTATTGCTGCAAGTCGGACTGCATTGAATGCTCGTGGCCGTTTCCTGTGTTGGTGGAACCTGTGCATCTCTGCTGTTCAATATGTCTTTATTGGCGTTGCTGCATATCAGACTGCATTGGCTGTTGTTGTCTGTCTCCTGTGTTGGAAGATTCTGTTGATCGTGGGAGGTCACTGCTACTTGCAGTTGCGTTTGTGAATGTTGATGTTCCGGTGTCTTGACTATCCGACTGTTGTTGGTAGTCAGTATGTCCAAGTTGCGTTGTTTGTCCTCTAGTGCTCCATCCTGTCGGAGACTGTCTATTTCTCGCGTAACTGGGGCCTGCTGCACGATCTTGTCCATTATCACACAAGTGATGTCTTGAGTCTGTTGCTGTGAGGCGTTCTGCATCATCTGAAGGCAATTGAGAATGGTCTCTGCCATGATCTTCACGATGGTTTTCAGCTGGATCTCGGTAAAACTGTATAGCTGGTGAGTAGATTCCGAAAGTAAGTGTTTTCTGCTCTTTTGCATTTGCTGTACTTCTGCAACACTATCGTGTAATGTCTGATTCGGAATTAACAGATTCGGGAAATTTTGCTCTGTGAGAGTGGGTGGCTGTTGTGGCTGTGCACGAGTGTTCCAGACGTTGGTGTTGGTGGATGTACTGCTGGTCAGTGTGTTGATCCCGGCCTGAGCTGTCTGCACTTTCTGTTTCCGTGCAGAGCAGGTTGTGCTCCAGGCATGATGTTTGCCTCCACAATTTGGACATTTAGCTGTTGTGGTCTGGTTTGCCTTGTGCTTGGCAATACAGTCTTTGGTGGGATGTCTCAGGCTGCACACTCCGCATCTCTCCTGTCCTGTGCAGCGTGACTGATGGTGGCCGTATTTCTGACACCTGAAGCAGCGTAGGGGTTCCGGGACGTATGGCCTCTGTCGGAATGTTCCCCAATTTCCAAGACTGAATGTTTCTGGCACATGTCCCATGACGGTCACCAGAACCTGACGCGTCGCTGCCTTGTCTACTTTTGTGCGGCAACGTTCCGCATTCAGGATTTGCTTGTGTTCTAGTACTGGATCCAGGGGAAAGTCGATTGGGTATCCCAAAAGCACGACTCGTGTGCGTCTTTCTGAAGGGTCCAGCCTTACCAAGCATACAGGTTTCCCCTGCAGGACTCTTACCTTCTCTAAGTAATGTGCAGTCTGTTGGTCTTGAGGTGTCAGTATTATTTCTCCCTTCAGGTTGACTGTAATGGAAAGTTTGAGCTCCGGTTGTTCTTTTTCCATCGCCGTTACTACTCCATATGCTGTAGGAAAGTGGTCGGTCTGCATGATCTTGAATTTTGGAAGATGTGCAGAGGCCGGCGATGTCTGGTGTGAGACTGGTGGTGTCCTCCCCTGTCTCATACTGCTGTCCTGCGGCTGGGCTGTGGAGAGAGGAACATTGGCCGACACTGGCTGGTGTGAAACTGGTGGTGTCCTCTCCTGACTCATACTGCCGTCCTGCGGCTGTGTTGTGGACAGAGAAGCATTGACTGACACTGGCTGGTGTGTGACTGACGCTGTCCTCTCTAGGTCCATCACGTCCGCTGACTTGCTGGTAGAAGCAAGTGGTAAAGCCTCGATAGCAGTTTTCTTTGGTGCCTGCTGCACATCGGTCCACCGTCCCTCCTCGTCCGAAAGCTGCTTCCATTCACTCTTGCGCTGAGCCTTCCCCATGGCTCTCTTCACGTAGTGAGAACTGACTCAAACTACCGGAGCGAGCAGGCGACACGTCCTCACTGCACGGTAGCTCAGGAGCAACCCCGTGAAGGTGGTGGTGAAGATGGTGGTGAAGATGGTGGTGAAGATGGTGGTGAAGGTGGTGGTGAAGATGGTGGTGAAGATGGTGGTGAAGATGGTGGTGAAGATGGTGGTGAAGGTGGTGGTGAAGATGGTGGTGAAGATGGCGGTGAAGATGGTGGTGAAGATGGTGGTGAAGATGGTGGTGAAGATGGTGGTGAAGATGGCGGTGAAGATGGTGGTGAAGATGGTGGTGAAGATGGTGGTGAAGGTAGTGGTGAAGATGGTGGTGAAGATGGTGGTGAAGATGGTGGTGAAGATGGTGGTGAAGGTGGTGGTGAAGATGGTGGTGAAGATGGTGGTGAAGATGGTGGTGAAGATGGTGGTGAAGGTGGTGGTGAAGGTGGTTGTGAAGGTGGTGGTGAAGATGGTGGTGAAGATGGTGGTGAAGATGGTGGTGAAGGTTGTGGTGAAGATGGTGAAGGTGGTGGTGAAGATGGTGGTGCAGATGGTGGGGAGATGGGAATGGTGGGGAGGACGATGGGTCGGTGAAGTGGGGAATAGTTGCTAGGCCGAGGAGACGGGTGAGGGGGAATGGTAGGGAGGACTAGGAAGGTTGCTGTGGCTCAGCAACGCACATGCATTCTTGAGCCACAGCAACGCCTGGCCGGGTACTGCTAGTATCATCATAAATTGTGATATGGAGCAGCAGTATCTACAATAAACTTCACCATTTATTGACTGAATGAGCGATTTATTTGATTGTTTATTAGGGTTTTCAGGTGTGAATGATAAAATGTATCGAAGGATATAACAGCAAAGAACCCCAATGACGGAAGCTGGACATGCCTGCTCAAACTCTGATGTGTTGGGCAGTGTGGTAAACAATGTAGATCCACGTGCATGGGTGTAAGGATAACCCGTCCTCAAACTAAATCCATTCCATCCAGCGGTCCATCCCAAAGATGCATTCATCAATTTTAACATGCTGTTCATTCAAAACTGAAACTTTCTCAAATATAAATAAACATTGATATATATTAGCACACTGTGCATATTTACGCATTGGTTAGGTTAGCTGTTTATGTTCTGTTTTCTATTATTTGTATTTGTAGTACGTAGGTGAAGCATTTACAGCGTTGTGGTTTTAACTAAAGTCGTCAGCAAAGCACTTGTTCAAGAAGTGTTCGGACGTCAACAGTTGTGAGTCGTGTGTAACAGCTCGTTCGCTAAAAGCCCAATGTCCATTCCATGCACCCACCAAACCTCCTGTTTAGGAATGAAAAACTGTTTACTCACGACTCATAACTGATGACGTACGAACACTTCCTGAACAAGTGCTTCTCTGACGACTTTTGTTCGAACCACAACACTGTCAATAATTCAACCACGTATTACAAATACAAATAATCGGCAACAGAATCTAAACACCTAATCTAACCTAACCAGTACCTAAATATGCACCATAGTCTAATATATAAAATTATTAATTAATATCTAAGAAAATTCCTGTTGAATTAACAGAGTGTTAAAATTGTTGAATGCATCTTTGGGGTCGACAGCTGGATGAAATGGAGTTGGTCTGAGGACGGGTTGTGCGTAAACCTTTTTTTCATTCATAAACCGGGAGTTTGGTGGGTGCATAGAATGGACCTTTGTTTTATAAGGACAGGCTGCAGCACAAGCTTTAGTCACAGGAGTCAGTGTAACGACTCCTGTGACTTGGTGCCATTGTTTACAACTCGAGTGACTCAGTGTGGCATGATTCATTATCGTGCAAGTGATTACCAGGGAAAAAGTGACGTATCATTGGTGGAAGGACTTTGGTTAAGATCTACAATAGAGCTGTGTGATACACTAAACATTGTGATCACGTGTGGGTTTACAATATCAGGGGTTGATATGTATGATACCCCTGCCTGGAGGCAGTGAGTGACCATATGTGATTCTATCAGTGCATCTGTACCCAGGACGTACTCACCTAGTTGTGCTTGTGGGAGTTGAGCTTTGTCTCTTTGGTCCCGCCTCTCAACCGTCAATTAACAGGTGTACAGATTCCTGAGCGTACTGGGCTCTATCATACCTATATTTGAAACTGTGTATGGAGTAAGACTCTACCACATCACTTCCTAATGCATTCCATTTATTATGGAATTTCACATGTTTCTCTGTGCGTGCGTGTGCCAGCTTGAAGACGGTAGAGCTGAAAAGATCTTGGCTGTGTGATAGAATGTGCTCCCTCACTCTGCATCCTATGAGTTTCTTAGCTGTGAAGAAGTTTGGGGTAACACCAGTGTGCTAATTCGTCGTGAGTGTCAACTCGATGTTGGTAGCTCTTCAACTTGTCTGTGTTCTCACAGACACAGACCACTGACATGTGGTATAGGTTCTCACCTATACCTTCGCTGTGGATGAAATACGTTATGGACTTACGTCGTGAACGATGTACAAGGCTCAATAATATCTGTATCACCACCTGATAACCCACAGGCAGCATTTGCCTGAGGCAAACCATCATCGTCGGGCTGTATATATGCGTGTTCATGGAGGAGTTGGGATGGGGGGGGGGGGGGCTATTTGCCCCGCTCCTGTGCCAGGTAAATTAAGAGCTCACCATAACCCGTGCTACTTGAAACTTGTTCCCAGTAGCTGAGTCTATAACAACAGGAGTTGGGGACTCTCACCCTACACCTGCTTCATGCAACACACTCCCTCACTGCCCCACTCCCTCACCGCCCCAGTGCCACACTCCCTCACCGCCCCAGTGCCACACTCCCTCACCGCCCCAGTGCCACACTCCCTCACCGCCCCAGTGCCACACTCCCTCACCGCCCCAGTGCCACACTCCCTCACCGCCCCAGTGCCACACTCCCTCACCGCCCCAGTGCCACAATCCGTCACTGCCCCAATGCCACACTCCCTCACCGCCCCAGTGCCACACTCCCTCACCGCCCCACTGCCACTCCCTCACCGCACCAGTTCCACTCTTTCCCCGCCCCAGTGCCACACTCCCTCACCACCCCAGTGCCACACTCTTTCACCACCCCAGTGCCACTCTTTCACCGCAACAGTGCCACACTCCCTCACCGCCCCAGTGCCACTCTCCCTCACCGCCCCAGTGCCACACTCCCTCACCACCCCAGTGCCACACTCCCTCACCGCCCCAGTGCCACACTCCCTCACCACCCCAGTGCCACACTCTTTGACCGCAACAGTGCCACACTCCCTCACTACCCCAGTACCACACTCTTTGACCGCAACAGTGCCACACTCCCTCACCGCCCCAGTGCCACACTCCCTCACCGCCCCAGTGACACATTCCCTCTCCGCCCCAGTGACACACTCCCTCACCACCCCAGTGCCACACTCCCTCACCGCCCCAGTGCCACACACCCTCACCGCCCCAGTGACACACTCCCTCACCACCCCAGTGCCACACTCCCTCACCGCCCCAGTGACACACTCCCTCACCACCCCAGTGACACACTCCCTCACCGCCCCAGTGCCACATTCCCTCACCACCCCAGTGCCACACTCCCTCACCGCCCCAGTTCCACACTCCCTCACCGCCCCAGTGCGACTCCCTTACCGCCCCAGTGACACTCCCTCACCGCCCCAGTGCCACACTCTCTCACCACCCCAGTGCCACTCCCTCTCACCTCCCCAGTGCCACTCCCTCACCACACCAGGTCCACTCTTTCACCGTTCCAGTGCCACACTCCCTCACCGCCCCAGTGCCACACTCCCTCACCATCCGAGTGCCACACTCCCTCACGGCCCCGGTGACACACTCCCTCACCACCCCAGTGCCACACTCCCTCACGGCCCCGGTGACACACTCCCTCACCACCTCAGTGCCACACTCCCTCACGACCCAGGTGACACACTCCCTCACCACCCCAGTGCCACTCTCCCTCACCTCCCCAGTGCCACACTCCCTCACCTCCCCAGTGCCACACTCCCTCACCGCCCCAGTGCCACACTCCCTCACCTCCCCAGTGCCACACTCCCTCACCTCCCCAGTGCCACACTCCCTCACCGCCCCAGTGCCACACTCCCTCACCGCCCCAGTGCCACACTCCCTCACCACCCCAGTGCCACACTCCCTCACCGCCCCAATGTCACACTCCCTCACCGCCCCAGTGCCACACTCCCTCACCGCCCCAGTGACACACTCCCTCACCTCCCCAGTGCCACACTCCCTCACCGCCCCAGTGCCACACTCCCTCACCGCCCCAGTGCCACACTCCCTCACCGCCCCAATGCCACACTCCCTCACCGCCCCAGTGACACACTCCCTCACCTCCCCAGTGCCACACTCCCTCACCGCCCCAGTGCCACACTCCCTCACCTCCCCAGTGCCACACTCCCTCACCGCCCCAGTGCCACACTCCCTCACCGCCCCAGTGCCACACTCCCTCACCGCCCCAGTGCCACACTCCCTCACCGCCCCAGTGCCACACTCCCTCACCGCCCCAATGTCACACTCCCTCACCGCCCCAGTGCCACACTCCCTCACCGCCCCAGTGCCACACTCCCTCACCGCCCCAGTGCCACACTCCCTCACCGCCCCAGTGCCACACTCCCTCACCGCCCCAGTGCAACACTCCCTCACCGCCCCAGTGCCACACTCCCTCACCGCCCCAGTGCCACACTCCCTCACCACCCCAGTGCCACACTCCCTCACCGCCCCAGTTCCACACTCCCTCACCGCCCCAGTGCGACTCCCTTACCGCCCCAGTGCCACTCCCTCACCGCCCCAGTGCCACACTCTCTCACCACCCCAGTGCCACTCCCTCTCACCTCCCCAGTGCCACTCCCTCACCTCCCCAGTCACACTCCCTCACCGCCCCAGTGCCACACTCCCTCACCACCCCAGTGCCACACTCCCTCACCACCCCAGTGCCACACTCCCTCACCACCCCAGTGCCACACTCCCTCACCGCCCCAGTTCCACACTCCCTCACCGCCCCAGTGCCACTCCCTCACTGCCCCAGTGCCCCACTTCCTCACCGCCCCAGTGCCACACTCTCTCACGGCCCAGGTGCCACACTCTCTCACTGCCCCAGTGCCACTCCGTCACCGCCCCAATTCCACACTCCCTCACCGCCCCAGTGCCACACTCCCTCACCGCCCCAGTGCCACACACCCTCACCGCCCCAGTGCCACACTCCCTCACCGCCCCAGTGCCACACTCCCTCTCCGCCCCAGTGCCACACTCCCTCACCGCCCCAGTACCACACTCCCTCACCGCCCCAGTGCCACACTCCCTCACCGCCCCAGTGCCACACTCCCTCACCGCCCCAGTGCCACACTCCCTCACCGCCCCAGTGCCACACACCCTCACCGCCCCAGTGCCATACTCCCTCACCGCCCCAGTGCCACACTCCCTCACCGCCCCAGTGCCACACTCCCTCACCGCCCCAGTGCCACACTCCCTCACCGCCCCAGTGCCACACACCCTCACCGCCCCAGTGCCACACTCCCTCACCGCCCCAGTGCCACACTCCCTCTCCGCCCCAGTGCCACACTCCCTCACCGCCCCAGTGCCACACTCCCTCACCGCCCCAGTGCCACACTCCCTCACCGCCCCAGTGCGACTCCTCCCAAGGATGGGGAGCACCACAGTTGGGCCGATGCAGAGGAGGGGTAAGAGAAGGGGATGAGGAGGAAGGGGAAGAGGAGGCGGGAGAGGAGGGGTAAGAGAAGGGGATGAGGAGGAAGGGGGAGAGGAGGCGGGAGAGGAGGGGTAAGAGAAGGGGATGAGGAGGAAGGGGAAGAGGAGGCGGGAGAGGAGGGGTAAGAGAAGGGGATGAGGAGGAAGGGGAAGAGGAGGCGGGAGAGGAGGGGTAAGAGAAGGGGATGAGGAGGAAGGGGAAGAGGAGGTGGGAGAGGAGGGGGTAAGAGAAGGAGATGAAGAGGAAGGGGAAGAGGAGGCGGGAGAGGAGGGGGTAAGAGAAGGGTATGAGGAGGAAGGGGAAGAGGAGGCGGAAGAGGAGGGGTAAGAGAAGGGGATGAGGAGGAAGGGGAAGAGGAGTCGGGAGAGGAGGGGTAAGAGAAGGGGATGAGGAGGAAAAGGAGGGGAAAGATAAGGGGGATGATGAGGAAGGGAAAGAAGAGGGGGAGAGGGGAGGGGTAAGAGAAGGGGGATGAGGAAGAAGGGGAAGAGGAAGGTGAAGAAGGGAGGTGGTAAGAAAAAGGGAAAGAGAAGGGGGTAGGGGTAAGAGAAGGGGGGATGAGGAGGGGAAAGAGAGGGGGGGATGAGGAGGAAGGGGAAAATGAGGGGGGGAGGGGTAAGAGAAGGGGAATGAGGAGGAGGGGAAAGAGGGGAGGATGA
This sequence comes from Procambarus clarkii, assembly GCF_040958095.1. NCBI lineage: Eukaryota > Metazoa > Arthropoda > Malacostraca > Decapoda > Cambaridae > Procambarus > Procambarus clarkii. The sequence continues at coordinate 47,724,932 of NC_091173.1, forward strand.
AAGACGGGTGGGAAGTGGGGGATGGGGAGGGAGTTTAACGGGACCTGTGTGACTGCTAGTGCCTATACACATTAAGCCTACAGAGTTGCCATGATGAGTTAGGACGCTGGATTATACAGACATGTCTTGCTAGATGACTATGGTGTGTTCATCTTCATAAACTACAACAAGAAAAATAGAGAATCAGATATTAATGTTTTAAATAACTTTATCTCTGATTTTACTTCTGAATTAAATTAATATTATAAATTAATCAATGGTTGGTTCAGACAGTCATGAGGCGCTCACCAGACAATGGTCAGTACCCAGCTGACCATCACCGTGGTGGGCCTGTGTTTATATCCGCGTAGAGACCACCATAGACCATGGTGGAGGGTCATGTACCCTCTCCATCTGGTTTAGTCTTGGTAAGCTCTACGCTGTTTTTGTGGGCAGGGGAACTGGTATATATTTGGGATGAGACTGCTGCTCTACTGTAGGCGTAAGGGTTCTTCGGAATCATTTTAAGCCTTTTGGGGGCATCTCAAGTTCCAAGGGTGGTGTGCTTTGGAACAATTTGGACACTTAGCTTGAATGGGCTAGTTAGCATTGTGTTTATCAAAGAATATTTTCGTGTCGTGGGGCAGGCTGCAGACTCCACACCTCACTGGGCGTTGGCTACCGTCCCTGTTATGTCCAAATCTCTGACGTCTGAAGCATCTGAGGGGCAATGTGGTGTAGGGCCTGTGATGGAACACGCCCCAAATGCCATGATCAAGTTTTTTGGGAATCCGTCTATTTACTGTGAGAAGGACTTGTGGGGTTTCATGCTTTGTGGATTTTTCCTGGCATCTTTCTGCTGACACCACATAATTCAGCTTTTCGAAATGAGATAAGGCCATGTGCATGAGACAGTGGAGTACAATGATTTTCCTTATTTTGTCCTCTGCCATGATTTCGTCGCATTTCCTGTAATTCTTAAGAATTGTTACAGCTGTCTTATCTTTGGACTTCAGAATATATTCGCCAGACTGTTTGGTTGTTGTTGTTGTTGTTTTAGATTTAGCTACTCAAAACAAAATGTTCATGTAGCACGGGGCTATAGTGAGCCCATAATTGAGTACAGTTAGTCGCGATAACCTTGTTACTGAGATATTTGAGTAAAAGTTTTTAATGAGGGTGGGGATTTCTCCTTTTTCCCCTTTATTTTTAGCTTCTGTTTTAGCGAACTGGTTTAGTCTTATTTTAATAACATTATCTTGGTGGTGTATATAGATGCACAGTGTTCACTAGTGTGTTACATTTTTCAACTGCTTTTCTAATCATTGTAGTCACTGTGGAATTTGCATCTAATGCATCTGCTGTCATTGGATTAATGATGAATTTGATGTGCAGGTCTTCAGTTGCGTCACATTCCAGTAAGTAATTTAATAGTGGTGCCTCTGCATCTGTTCAGCAGATATGATACTCTTTAACTATTGAGTTTATTACCACCCAACAGCTCTTGTAACCAACTCTGAGTCTGTGTATGGCTACTGCAATGTCGCTGGATATGTTTTTACCAAGCTTGAAAGACTAGTACACAGTGGTTTGTTCTAACCACATCACAGTGGATTTTCCTTCAGCTACTTTGGGTATGTGGAGAAATTTTGATAGTTGGGAGTGTTTACTTCTTGATTTACTCCTTAATCTGTGAAAAACTTGGAGGGATTTAAACTTGTATAACAGGTAGAGCAGTGAGTGTTTTTGCTAGTGAGTCTGCCTTTGCATTACCATCTATGCCAATATAACTTGCTATCCAATTTAGGGTAACTGGCAGCCCTAGATTGTGCACTTTTTTTCCAAGATGTAGGTTTTCTGTGATAAGTTGTATATTATCACTGTGCTGGCTGGATAACGATGCCTAGAGCGAAGATTTAGAGTCGGTATGAATGATGACATCATGTAAATTATTCTCAATTAAATAGTTTATGGCCTCCTTTAGGCATATAATTCTGTTTGCAATATTAAGCACCCACAATTCATGCTACAGTAAGCTTCATGGATGGTAGTGTAAATTGCTGCCCCAGCAGAACCTCTTTCTTGATCAACTGATCCGTCTGTGAAGATGTGAGTCGTTGTAGGTTTTGAGATGGTTTCCATTTGTTGTTCTATTACAGCTTTGAGCCTTTGCGAGTCACATGCTGATCTTTTAACTGATAATCCTTCAATGATTATCTTTAAGGTGGCATATCAATGTAAAATTAAAAGTGGTTCAATTTGCTTATAAATTTTTTTATGAAATGGTTATAAAAAGGGCTGCAGCTGGTCCAAGTTTCATCATTACACCCTAAACAGAAAAGGAGAAAAAAATAAACAACGAATTATGCAACGAATTTTCAAATAGTTTCAGGGAACACATGTGTCAACTAAAATCATTTCTATAACACTCAGATATTAAATTAAGAACATAATAAAGGATTCTAGTGATCAGTTTTATCAAAAAAGTGTTTAGTGCAATAATATAATTTTTCAAAGTTACCCTTCTAAAAAAATATGCAATATATGATATTTATAAATTTTTATAAAATCAACAAATAGACTTTGGACTAAAATGTCTACTAGATTCTGTAGAAGCACAAACGCTACATATAAGGTGTAATTTGCATGTAAATTGATTAATAATTGAAAGCTCTGAAGTAATTTGAAGGTGTAAATTACTTTCCAGAGTAAAATAAAGATCCAAGTTCGGCCACCTGTAGCTGAGCTTGACTACCACAGATTTCGTTCATAATTGGCACCCTTGCAGATAGGCATCCATTGAGCAAGGTGTGCAAGTTTCATGCAAATCCCTTTATAACAAACGAGAAAAAAATATTGGCCAATAAAAAAGAAAAAAAAAGAAAAAAAAAAAAATTTAAATACAAATATATTGCACATACATATTACAGTTATTACAAGAGTTTGTGTTTCTACAGCACATATAAGACATTTTAGTTGACACATGTGTTCCCTGAGATTATTTGAGAATGTTGAACATTCGTTGCATAATACGTTGTGTATTTTTTTTCTCCTTTTCTGTTTAGGGTGTGATGGTGAAACTTGGACCAGTTGCAGCCCTTTCTATAACCATTTCATAAAAAAATTTACAAGCAAATTGAACAACTTTTAATTTATAACGATTTAGAATGATATGCCCCCTTAAACTCGATTCTTCCCCCAGCAGTAGTCTGCCGAAAGTGTTGATATGGTCAAGGTCTCCATTGTTTTTAATGGTCCGTTTCAAGTCAACTTTCTCTAGAATCTTGACTAGATTATCCGTACATGCACTTGTTATATACTGAAGGTTTTTGTGAAGCAATCTGTGTATGTTGTCTTCGATTGACAGTCTGGCGGTGGTTCCAACAAGTCTTACTGTTATGGTGGCTATTCTTTGTTTGATCCTATTTTCTAAGGCTAATTAGTTTGTTTCCATTCTTAGATTCTCTCGATGAGTCCATATAGGTGCTCCCAGCATTATTCTGAGAACATTATTTTGAGACACTTCAAGTTTCTCCCATTGGTTATCACTGAGGGATGTAAGAGCAGGAGCAGCATAGTCAATGAGTGACTTAACTGCTTTACGTAGTACATTTTGAGTACTGGTAGAGATGCACCCTCTCTAAGATTTGTCAGGGAGTGCAAAGCTGAGATTCTGGCTGTACAACGTTAGCGAAGATATTAAATTTCTTGAGTGAATTTCAACTGTCTGTCTATTATGACTCCTAGGTATTGAAAAGAGGTAACTCACTCAATTTCATGTCCTTGTATTTCGAGTCTGATGTCTGTTCGGTTTGTTGTTGTTTAAGATTCGCCACTTGGAACGAAAAGTTGCAAGTAGCAAGGGCTATGGTGAGCCCGTAATGGACTTACCTGGCACAGGAGCGGGGCTATAACTGTGGACTCGACTGTTCGGTTGGTGTATTGGATTTATACCATTGCGAGGTCAGGTACATACATATTGGTGAGGTGTATAAGGTAAGAAGCATAGGTCAATAACGTATACATACTATTAGGTGAGGAGTAAGTAAAGGTTAGAAGCACATACAAAGACTAGTTAGGTGTAGTGGGAAAAGCCTTTTGGGCATTGTCATCAACGTTGGCATCTTCACGTTCCGGTCTTGTTCTCACTCTCATGGTGGGTTGAGTGAATAGTTCCATTATTTGAGTATTTATGGTGGGATGTTCAACGTTTTATGTGAATGGCTTCTAGAATTTATAATCTTACACATAGGGTTTTATGTAATATGTAAGTATATTTATTCAGTATTTCTCTTGTTAGCGTGATGTCATGGGTTTGTCTCATGTGATTTTTAGGGGCACCTGACTGAAGTTGATGGGTCAAACGCCTTGTCAGCTTGGTCGACGCATAACAATGTACTTAGATTGAAGGCTTCATCCTTCGTGGAGGCAGGTGTACAGATATACCACGTTCGACTTCTGTAAAGGGTTCTCAGTCGGATTCGGGCAGTTTGTAATGGGGTTAATGATCTTCTTTGTTTTATAGTATATGATTGTGTCTAAGTTTTGGTTAGGAGTTTTACTCCTTTGTCGATTATTTCTTATTTCTTTATGTTTACTTTGAGGTGGTGGATTTGTATTTTAATTTTATTAAAGGTGTTGTGGTTTCTGTTCTTTGTTTATGATTATACCACCTGTTCAAGTGTCTTCTTATATATTAGTGTTTATCTTATAGTTGCTATATCCATTGTTCACCAACACCTGTGCTATACTTTCAAACTTCTTACTCACGTTACTCCATTCAGAGCAGTGAGTAAGGGCTCGACGGATATAAGCGTTCAGAACACTGGCTTTGAATCTTTTGGGTCACTCACTCCTACTGTTTGTACTCCTACTGTACTAACATAATCCTATGTTTGTATGCTTGGTATAGACACCAGTGCTCAGAAATGCTCCTATGTTTATTATTAATATATCCAGGAAAGACAGACGGTTATTTTCACTATTTTCATGGGTGAATCGTAATCCTGACTCCTCTTTCTAGATTGCTTTTCATATCAATTAACACCTACAACACCTACAGTAATGCCGTTCATTATTGAGGCGTATGAGTGAGAACGCAATTACTGAAGGCTCGAGTGTGGTCAAGTTTACTCTAAAACCCTGGATGGGTTCCAGTTTGGGGCCTCCAGAGCCTTTCAGAAAGCTCAGAAGAGTTCTGGGCTGGTCAACTTTTGTTCTACCGTGGCAAAGTCAGTTATTGCAGGCGTCAGTTACAGAAGGTTCCACACTGAGGCGACGGAGAAGAAAGCTCGCCACTCTAAGGTCACTTGTTGTTTCGGCGAGCCTGGGACCAAAATCCTTGAGAAACCTTGCACATTCTCCCTATGGACCACGTGTCTCAGAACCTTTCAGAACAAAATTGTAAAGGTGATCTATTTCTGTCTACTTGATTGATTTGTGACTGTGTATTTCCGCAGCTCCTGCTTAACCAACAAAGACGGGGATTACGTGGCTGCCAAAGTGGATATGAATGTACTCACACCATTCATCAGTCATTTCTCCATAGATGTAGTGTGATTCCATCAGGTCGACCAGAAAGAGCAGGAAACTTAAAGTTCATTAGGTTACTGTGCTCTCTGTTGGACACTGGGAAGATGTAAGGCTCCTGTTAATGATGTCGTTGACTAAGTCGGGTCTTGAGTGCCAACCCACTTATTTTCTGCAGCGCAGGCTGAGTGATCCATATTCGTCTGCATCTGCCTCACTGCAAATATACCTACATACAATGTGGTTGGGGTAGAAAAGCGGAGGGCGTCTGCTATACAGAGTTGCTGAGGATCAAAGCGTGTGCCCTTCACAGTCATAGGGACTGCCAAAATAATGTCCCCTGCATGGGGAGCCTGCACAGATGTGAGGTGAGCATGATCACAGGGAGTTAGTGTTGCCTCCAACAAAGCTGTTGCATCTTTCTGTACGATGTGGCTGTCCCAGCTAGATAATTTGTTGGCATTCAGTATGGCTGGTCTGAGTGCTAGGTCTGCCAGGGTACCTCATTTTGTGTTACATTCTGTGTAGTGGGGGTCATGTCCCCGCTGAGTTCCCACTCTGTGTGCAGGACAATATCATTTTGTTATGGACTTACATTGTGAAATTTATTTAATTTTTGTCTTATTATATTGAGTAAATATCCGCCCCTTTACATACAAGGAAAATCATTCCCCTTCTGTACACCATCATCTCTTTTCTTGGCCCTTCACTACATTACAGGGAAATACTGGCTTGTAAATAGGGTTGTATTCTGCTTCAGTGGACATGTTGAACAACATATCTCCCGTCACTGCTGATGCCATCAGGTATGGTTGTATGTGTATGTCAGTAGCAGTAGTTGAGAGAACACTAACCCTGACACACCCCAGATACATCATACCTCCAATGAAAAATCAAATATACAAATTTCAGGTGTAGTGAGGAGTTGATGCTGGTAAAACTAATGAAGACCTGCAGTTGTTGCAACCAAGAAATTTTCAAAAATAAACTACTTAACAAATAAGGCTAGGCCTATCACACTTATGTATGACACTCATGTAACTACGAAACTTCTGGATGTTCAGGCACAACAAGGTAACAAAAAGTCGTTGGATCTCTTCGGATGCATAAAATATAAAACCTAATAGGAAACATACAATGAAAAAACTGAGCATTCACAGATACTCTACAAAATGTAGTTTGGCACAAACTTTGGGAGTTACGGAGGGAGAGATCCGGGCAGAACTTCAGCAGGGCGTACACAGCCTCTACTCTGCCAGCTTCCACTGCCACGTGAAGAGCTGTATTTCCTGCCGGAAGAGAAACAATAGCATGAAAGTAACTGTTAGGGGAAACAAATTTTGAATTTAACTGAGGCTATTCACCAGTTATTTTTTAACGTGCTATGATTAATTTAACAATTATTGTAATAATAATAACCTTAGTAACGATACTTGTTACGGTATTGGGGAATTGAATTGTTTGTGAGTGCTCGAGAAAATATAAATAGAATCTAAAACGGAAAGAAATTATTTATTCTAATGAAAAAAATCCTATCACAAATGGAACGACTTGAAAGAGTCGTTTTAAAAAAACAAAGTCGTCTATTTCTTTACCAGCCCCATTTGTGACTGTTAGCTGTGTAATGCTCAATATTTTGGCAAGTCCCAAATATTAGAAAATTGAACTAATTAAATAGATATATCATAAGAGCAAGGAGACTGCCAACTTGCTCATGAGGAGCTCTCCTGAAACCAAACAAAACTCCTTGAATGTGACCAATATTTTATGCCTTCACATGACCACTTTGAGACTGTCAGCTCCAACGAATTCAATATATTGGGAAAGCAACAACATCCCTTTTAAAACGCCTAACACTGTACAAGCAGCAAGGACCTACTGAAGAACATATACTCACTAAACATAACCAGACCATCACCAGAGATATACTTACTAAACATAACCAGACCATCACCAGTGATATACTCACTAAAAATAACCAGACCATCACCAGAGATATACTCACTAAACATAACCAGACCATCACCAGTGATATACTCACTAAACATAACCAGACCATCACCAGAGATATACTCACTAAACATAACCAGACCATCACCAGAGATATACTCACTAAACATAACCAGACCATCACCAGAGATATACTCACTAAACATAACCAGACCATCACCAGAGATATACTCACAAACAACACCAAAATAATCGTCAGCAACAACAGACTGGACAACGGCGAGGCATTATACATAAAGCAAACAAAGCAACACATCAATTGCCAACTAACACCAAATTACACTCCTGTGGGGAAGTTTTATTAATTTTATTAATTTCATTTAATTCAACATTGTAAAATTGTGAAATTAAACTAATTAAATATTTATTTCATAAAGGCTTAGTGAAATCTTAGTGGACTGAATTTTTTAAATTTCACACATAATGATCCACACAGACTATGGGTGTTATATATTTAATTCAACTAAACTAAATTAAATCAGTTAGTTAAACTAAGTAAATAATTCAGGTTATTTAAATTATATAAGTGAATTGATTTAGTAATTATATGGAGCAACAGCTTATCTGGCTCAGAGGCTGTTACTCCAGTCTGAACACGTATGAGTCCCACAGGCTGGTTACTTCCACATAGACTATGTGGCTTGTGGCGTCACTTCCATGCCGCAATATGTCTAAGTTTAGAAACCCCTAACTCACTGTTTAAATGTAGTTCCAACCTCAGCCTGCCAGAATGTTACATTGTAAAAAATGCATGCAACATTTACAGACATATAAATTCAGTTAAATGCCACAATTTATTTGTGGAAAAGTCTTAGCCATTGTGGTCGGCTGCCGGTCATACCTCTAACCATGAACTACACTTGTAATGTTGTTGTTGTTAAAAATTCGCTACCAGGAACATAATGTTCCAAGTAACACGGGCTATGGTGAGCCCGCAGTGCCTTTACACTTGTAAGAAAATGAATGACCACTCTAATCTTTGTGCTAGAACAGGAAACGAGATACTTCCCGATAATTGACGATGTCGCTGTGAAGTATAACTTTAAAATATCACGTGATTTTACAAGAACTTGGGGAACAAACACAGCATGTGACTCGTCTTGGCAAATAATATGGCTGCTCCCTCAATCCTCCCTCACTCGTTTTGTTTGAGAGATAATTTATACTTTTAGGGAAGGAGTGATATTGATTTTGTATTTATGAAAATAAGCATCAATCAGTTCTCAGACTGTATGAATAATATTTGTAAATAGACCCATATTCGAATTATTACATATAAGTTTGGTGGCATCACAGTTCATATGCTTTCATAATGAATATATATAAATTAATTGCATCCTCCTATTTAGGAGAAATTTAACTTCAAATTTATTTTAATAATTTTATGAAACAGAAAATATATTTTCCTGGATTATATGTAATTAAATAATAATTAAATAAATTTTAATAATCTAGGAGGGGGGAAATTACCACATAGTTCTGGGAGGAAGAATACATGTAGGATTCCACTATTTAGGACTCGCTGAACACTTTATTACTCTTCATCAGAATTATTAAAATATTGTTTTAATTTTAATGTGCACTTGTGTGTGGCATTACATACAGGATGGATGTCCCTTATTATAGTTGAGAGTTGTGTAGGTCTCTTCATTTCTTCTTCTCCAGCCAACTCCAGTAGTGCTAACTTTTCTACTGACATGAGGCACTACACATAAGCCCTGTTGCTTATGTGTAGTGCCTCGCAGATGTCAAGCCGCCTGCTATCGCTGAATCTATCGATGATTTCTGTGTTGTTTGTTAAGATTTCTCTGGTTGTGGGAAGAGATTATATGTTCCTTAATGGAGCCCTGTTGCTTATGCATCGTTAATCGCCTGGAAAGAGATGTTGTTGTTTTGCCTATATACTGAGTTCTTTGAGGCTTACAGTCCCCAAGTGGGCATTTGAAGGCATAGACGACCTTGGTCTCTTTTAAAGCGTTCTGCTTTGTGTCTGGAAAGTTTCTCATGAGTAGGTTGGCCGTTTTTTTGGTTTTATAGTAAATCGTCAATTGTATCTGCTGATTTTTGTCTGTAGGTATAAAGTTCCTATCAACAATATCTTTCAAGACCCTTTCCTCCATTTTATGAGCTGTGGAAAAGAAGTTCCTGTAAAATAGTCTAATAGGGGGTAAAGGTGTTGTGTTAGTTGTCTCTTCAGAGGTTGCATGGGGTTTCACCTTCCTTCTTATGATGTCTTCAACGAAACCATTGGAGAAGCCGTTGTTGACTAGGGCCTGCCTTACCCTACATAGTTCTTCATAGACTTGCTTCCATCCTGAGCTGTGGCTGAGAGCACGGTCGACATAAGCGTTAACAACACTCCTCTTGTACCTGTCTGGGAATTCACTGTTGGCATTAAGGCACATTCCTATGTTTGTTTCCTTAGTGTAGACTGCAGTGTGGAAACCTCCGCTCCTTTCCATGACTGTTACATCTAGAAAGGGCAGCTTCCCATCCTTCTCCATCTCGTAAGTGAAACGCAACACAGAATTCCGCTCAAATGCCTCTTTCAGCTCCTGCAGATGTCTGACATCAGGTACCTGTGTAAAAATGGCATCAACATTCCTGCAGTATATGGCCGGTTTCAAGTTCATGTCGACTAAGACCTTCTGTTCGATGGTACCCATGTAGAAGTTCGCAAACAGGACACCTAGGGGAGAACCCATGGCGACCCAGTCTACTTGCTTATGCATGTGCCCATCCGGGATCAAGAAGGGTGCCTCTTTAGTACAAGCTTGGAGTAATTTCCTTAGAATGTTTTCTGGTATGTCAAGAGGAGTACAGGCCGGATCATGATACACTCTGTCCGCTATCATCCCCATTGTTTCATCCACAGGTACGTTGGTAAACAGTGATTCTACGTCCAACGAGGCTCTTATCCCTGTGGTCCGTGTTCCCCCGCAGTAAGTCAACAAATTCCTTTGGAGACTTCAGGCTGAAGGCGCAAGGGACATAAGGAGTCAGCAAGCTGTTGAGTCGCTTTGCCAGTCTGTACGTGGGTGTGGGTATCTGGCTGATGATTTTTCGAAGTGGGTTTCCAGGCTTGTGTGTCTTGACATTTCCGTACGCATACCCAGGTTTGTATTCCCCAAAAATATTTGGCAGGTGGAGTCCGGATTTCTTGGCGTTCACAGTTTCGATCAATCTGTTAACCTTTGCTTTCAATTCGGCTGTAGTGTCCTTCGTTAACCTTTGGAATTTAGTTTGGTCAGAGAGTATGAGGTTAATTTTCGCCAGATAATCGTCTTTTTTAAGAATGACGTATATTGGAGACTTGTCACCTCTCCTGACGACTATCTCCTTGTGCTGACGAAGGCTCTTAGCTGCCGCTTTGAGCTCGGGGGACAGTATGGTGCTTCTGTAGTTGCGTCGAATCTTTCCTCCTTCTGCAACAAGTTCTGCTTGTAAAGAAGGATTGATTCCTGGCTGCTGGGTCATAAGAAGGAAGGTGAAAAGCCAAGCAACCTCTGAAGAGACAACTGACACAACACCTTTACCCCTTATTAGACTACTTTACAGGAACTTCTTGTCACCAGCTCATAAAACGGAGGAAAGGGTCCTGAAAGATATTGTTGATAGGAACGATATCCCTACAGACAAAAATCAGAAGATACAATTGATGATTTACTATAAAACCAAAAAAACGGCCAATCTACTCATGAGAAACTCTCCAGACACAAAGCAGAACGCTTTAAAAGAGACCACCGTCGTCTATGCCTTCAAATGCCCACTTGGGGACTGTTAGCCTCAAAGAACTCAGTATATAGGCAAGACAACAACATCTCTTTCCAGGCGAGTAACAATGCATAAGCAACAGGGCTCCATTAAGGAACATATAATCTCTTCCCACAACCAGAGAAATCTTAACAAACAACACAGAAATCATCGATATATACAGCGATAGCAGGCGGCTTGACATCTGTGAGGCACTACACATCAAGAAGTCAACACCAGCAATCAACAGCCAATTAATGCACAACTATATTCTACCCACTTCAAGACTCCGCACCAATATAGAAGCATCAAGAAATATGGGCCAATAGGCCCTTTGCAGTTACTTCCATTCTTCCCATTAATTTACCCAATCTATACCCATTGTTTCGTGTTCTGTCTTGTGTTGAAAGTTTGCTCTATCTTGTGATGAAAGTTTTGTTCACCTCATCCAAAACTGTTGTAACATATCACCTCACAGAAGTGCGGGTATATAAGATGAAAGCTGTTTAAATGATAGCATAGTAGAACTCTGTTTAGTGTTTGCAGGTTATAGTTGTGTGAGTGTAAATTAAAGTCTTTGAAAATGTAATAAGTTATTACGAAACGCATTCAAGCGTCGCGTCGGACTAGAAATAAAAATGAATTTTGGAGAATTGATTTTTCAATTACCATCGACAGTGAAAATAAACATAAGAAATATTGAGAAAATTAGTTTTAGAATTATTAATCTTACCTTTTCGGTCATATTTAATAATTTTATATATATATATATATATATATATATATATATATATATATATATATATATATATATATATATATATATATATATATATATATATATATATATATATATATAAATATATATATATAAAAGGGGAAATGCTTGCTGCGTCCTCGGTTCCTGTCCAGAAGCGGAGCTTCAAGAGATCCATAACCTTTAGGCATTTGTCTTGTATGTTTTGTAACCTTTAAATACACAATAAAGGAAAAAAAAAAAGGAAGTGGGTGGTAGGAGAAAAGCACACAGAAACTGTATTGGAGGGGACCTACATTCCCTCCAATGCGTTATGTGTGGTTTCCTCCGAGGCTATGGGTCCCCCTTCTTCCAGCCAGAGGTGGTACTCCCTTCCCTATTTAAATATATATATATATATATATATATATATATATATATATATATATATATATATATATATATATATATATATATATATATATGTATATATATATTTATATATATATATATATATATATATATATATATATATATATATATATATATATATGTCGTACCTAGTAGCCAGAACGCACTTCTCAGCCTACTATACAAGGCCCAATTTGCCTAGTAAGCCAAGTTTTCATGAATTAATTAATTGTTTTTCGACTACCCAACCTACCTAACCTAACCTAACCTAACTTTTTCGGCTACCTAACTTAAACTAACCTATAAAGATAGGTTAGGTTAGGTTAGGTAGGGTTGGTTAGGTTCGGTCATATATCTACGTTAATTTTAACTCCAATAAAAAAAAAATGACCTCATACATTATTAAACGGGTAGCTTTATCATTTCATAAGAAAAAATTTAGAGAAAATATATTAATTCAGGAAAACTTTGCTTATTAGGCAAATCGGCCCTTGCATAGTAGGCCGAGAAGTGCATTCTGGCTACTATATGTATATATATATATGTATGTATATATATATATATATATATATATATATATATATATATATATATATATATATATATATATATATATATATATATGTCGTACCTAATAGCCAGAACGCACTTTTTGGACTACTATGCAAGGCCCGATTTGCCTAATAAGCCAATTTTTCCTGAATTATTATATTTTCTCTAATTTTTTTCTTATGAAATGATAAAACTACCCATTTCATTATGTATGAGGTCAATTTTTTTTATTGGAATTAAAATTAACGTTGATATATGACCGAACCTATCCAACCTTACCTAACCTAACCTATCTTTATAGGTTAGGTTTGGTTAGGTAGCCGAAAAAGTTAGGTTAGGTTAGGTTAGGTAGGTTAGGTAGTCGAAAAACAATTAATTCCTGAAAACTTGGCTTATTAGGCAAATCGGGCCTTGCATAGTAGGCTGAGAAGAGAGTTCTGGCTACTAGGTACGACATATATATATATATATATATATATATATATATATATATATATATATATATATATATATATATATATATATATACATATATATATATATATATATATATATATATATATATATATACATATATATATATATATACATATATATATATATATACATATATATATATATATATAGGGTGCCAATGTGGGGACCCATAGCCTCGGAGAAGAAAATAAAAAGTATTCAGAGGAGACCTTGTGGTTTCTCACTGAACACTAATATTATCTTCTCCTACCACCCCCATTCTTTTGTATGTACACATATATATTTACTTTATTTGAACTTTATTACCCGTTTAATAATGTATGAGGTCAATTTTTTTTTATTGGAGTTAAAATTAACGTAGATATATGACCGAACCTAACCAACCCTACCTAACCTATATATATATATATATATATATATATACATATATATATATATATATATATATGTATATATATATATATATATATATATATATATATATATATATATATATATATATATATATATATATATATATATATATATATATATATATGAGCATCTCTCTGTGCGCTAAAGAAAAATGATGGAGGGATCAGGCCAATAGCTGTGGGCAATTCTCTCCGGCGTCTCGTCGCAAAGGCAGCTGCAAGAACAGTTAGTGATGCAGCGGCCAACATGCTGAAGCCAAAACAGCTCGGGTTCGGCATTCCACAAGGGTGTGAGGCGGCAGCTCATGCAGCTCGAGCCTTCATCGCCAACATCACAGACGAAAAGGCCCTTATCAAGCTAGATTTAAAAAATGCCTTCAATTTGGTGCGGAGGGATGCTGTACTCCGTGCGGTTCATAGTCATTTCCCTTCCCTCTATCCTTTTGTGCATTCATGCTACAGTATGGATCTTAAGCTACTTTTTGGCGAACATGAAATTGACTCGCGAGAAGGCGTCCAACAGGGTGACCCCCTTGCTCCTCTCCTTTTCTGCTTAGTCATCAAACAAGTCACAGAGGTCCTGTCCAGCGAGCTTAACATCTGGTTCTTGGATGATGGTACCCTAGCTGGTTCCCAAGACTCCCTCCTGGAGGACATCAGAAAAATCCAGGAGCAAGGTGCAGTTTTAGGCCTCACCCTGAACCCTTCTAAATGTGAAATAATATGTTCCAACCAGGGCATCGTAGAGAGAATAGAGGGTCTTCTGCCAAATATCCATAAAACTAAACCTGAAGACAGCACACTCCTAGGAGCTCCCCTGGGGTTGAAAGCCATCGATGAGGTCCTTGATAAGAAAATCGCCGACGTTAAGAGGATGGATGGGAGGATTGAGGATATTGATGCTCATGATGCACTCTACCTCATCACCAGATGTCTGTCCCTTCCCAGGTTAACCTACTTTCTGAGGTGTTCACCATCTTACAGTAGCCAAAAACTAAGTGAGTATGACCGGTTACTGAAAACAATGCTAGAAAAAGCCCTTAACCTCTCTCTCGATGACCTACAGTGGAAACAAGCCTCTCTTCCCGTAAGACTTGGGGGCCTCGGAGTTCGAACAGCAACGCAAATCGCTGTTCCAGCCTTCCTGTCCTCCTTATCAGCATCCGACGACCTTGTGAAGGAAATTCTACCTGCCCACTTACATCAGCTGGCAGGTGTACATG
Organism: Procambarus clarkii; assembly: GCF_040958095.1. Lineage (NCBI taxonomy): Eukaryota > Metazoa > Arthropoda > Malacostraca > Decapoda > Cambaridae > Procambarus > Procambarus clarkii. Next base: position 47,740,015 of record NC_091173.1, read on the forward strand.
ATCCCAATTTTTCACGCTGTGCCACAGAGTGGGCCTCTCGTGCAGGCCAATCACCTCAACCACCATCCCCAAAAGCCCACAAGCAATCCAGCTGGGATGGCCCCATTGTAGACCAAGTTGCTGTAGAGTGCCTGGGTGCTGCAACAACACAACACGACATTGCTCGCCTCACAGCAGTAGCAGCACCACATGCAGGGGATTTCCTGTTAGCAACCCCAATGTCGGCAACTGGCACCCGTCTCACACCACACGCCCTCCGAATTGCTGTGGCCCTCCGCCTTGCTGCCCCAATCCACACCAGATATAGGTGTATTTGCAGCGAGATGGTGGCTAACAGGTATGGCCACCATGGCCTACTCTGCCAAAGCACAGGGGGATGGCACTCGAGGCACAGTGAAGTTAACGACATCATCAAGAGGAGCCTCACCACAGCTGGATGCCCAGCTGAAAGAGAGCCCTGTTACCTAACGCCCCGTAACTCTGATGCTCTTATTGGTCACCCGGATGGTATCACAGTGAACCCCTGGAAGAATGGCAAGCAGTTGGTATGGGACTACACGTGCGAATCAACCCTGGCTAACACCTACATTAACCTCAGTGTTGCACAACCAGGTGGCGCTGCCACCCACAGGGAAGTAGCCAATTCCCGTAAGTATAGAGAACTGGATCACCACTACAATTTTGTCCCCATTGCTTCTGAGACACTCGGCGCCTGGGGCAAAAGTGCTACCAGTTTTTTGAAGGAACTGGGTTCTAGGCTCATTGAAACAACAAGGGACCCAAGAGCTGCAAGCTTTCTTTTTCAGCGCCTCAGTGTGGCGATACAGAGGGGAAATGCGCACTGCATCCAGGATTCCTGCCCGCCATCTGAGGAACTGGAGGAACTCGACAACCTATGATAACCATCTTTGTAACCCATATGTAACTCCTTTTTTGTAACAAAGTTCAAATAAAGTAAATATATATGTGTACATACAAAAGAATGGGGGTGGTAGCAGAAGATAATATTAGTGTTCAGTGAGAAACTACAAGGTCTCCTCTGAATACTTTTTATTTTCTTCTCCGAGGCTATGGGTCCCCACATTGGCACCAGAGGTGGTACCCTCACAAACTTTAATTTTATATATATATATATATGTCGTACCTAATAGCCAGAACGCACTTCTCAGCCTACTATTCAAGGCCCGATTTGCCTAATAAGCCAAGTTTTCATGAATTAATGTTTTTTCGTCTACCTAACCTACCTAACCTAACCTAACCTAGCTTTTTTTGGCTACCTAACCTAACCTTACCTATAAATATAGGTTAGGTTAGGTAGGGTTGGTTAGGTTCGGTCATATATCTACGTTAATTTTAACTCCAATAAAAAAAAATTGACCTCATACATAGAGAAAAGGGTTGCTTTATCATTTCATAAGAAAAAAATTATAGTAAATATATTAATTCAGGAAAACTTGGCTTATTAGGCAAATCGGGCCTTGAATAGTAGGCTGAGAAGTGAGTTCTGGCTACTAGGTACGACATATATATATATATATATATATATATATATATATATATATATATATATATATATATATATATATATATATATATGTCGTACCTAATAGCCAGAACGCACTCCTCAGCCTACTATGCAAGGCCTGATTTGCCTAATAAGCCTAATTTTCATGAATTAATGTTTTTTCGACTACCTAACCTACCTAACCTAACCTAACCTAACTTTTTCTGCTACCTAACCAAACCTAACCTATAAAGATAGGTTAGGTTAGGTTAGGTAGGGATGGATAGGTTCGGTCATATATCTACGTTAATTTTAACTCCACTAAAAAAAAATGACCTCATATATAATGAAATGGGTAGCTTTATCATTTCTTAAGAAAAAAATTAAAGAAAATATATTAATTCAGGAAAACTTGGCTTAATAGGCAAATCGGGCCTTGCATTGTAGGCTGAGAAGTGCGTTCTGGCTACTAGGTACGACATATATATATATATATATATATATATATATATATATATATATATATATATATATATATATATATATATATATATGTCGTACCTAATAGCCAGAACGCACTTCTCAGCCTACTATTCAAGGCCCGATTTGCCTAATAAGCCAAGTTTTCATGAATTAATGTTTTTTCGTCTACCTAACCTACCTAACCTAACCTAACCTAGCTTTTTTTGGCTACCTAACCTAACCTTACCTATAAATATAGGTTAGGTTAGGTTAGGTAGGGTTGGTTAGGTTCGGTCATATATCTACGTTAATTTTAACTCCAAAAAAAAAAATTGACCTCATACATAGAGAAAAGGGTTGCTTTATCATTTCATAAGAAAAAAATTATAGTAAATATATTAATTCAGGAAAACTTGGCTTATTAGGCAAATCGGGCCTTGAATAGTAGGCTGAGAAGTGAGTTCTGGCTACTAGGTACGACATATATATATATATATATATATATATATATATATATATACATATATATATATATATATATATGTCGTACCTAGTAGCCAGAACTCACTTCTCAGCCTACTATTCAAGGCCCGATTTGCCTAATAAGCCAAGTTTTCATGAATTAATTGTTTTTCGACTACCTAACCTACCTAACCTAACCTAACTTTTTCGGCTACCTAACCTAACCTAACCTATAAAGATAGGTTAGGTTAGGTTAGGTAGGGTTGGTTAGGTTCGGTCATATATCTACGTTAATTTTAACCCCAATAAAAAAAAAAATTACCTCATACATAATGAAATGGGTAGCTTTATCATTTCATAAGAAAAAAATTAGAGAAAATATATTAATTCAGGAAAACTTGGCTTATTAGGCAAATCGGGCCTTGCATAGTAGGCTGAGAAGTGCGTTCTGGCTACTAGGTACGACATATATATATATATATATATATATATATATATTAGTATATTTTGGTAGCAGTCTTTCCTGTAGACATATATTATTAAATATGACCGAAAAAGTAAGATTAATAATTCTAACACGAATTTTCTCAATCTTTCGTACATTACGCTTCACTGTTGGAGGTAAATCAAAAATCACTTCTCCAAAATTCATTTTTATTTCTAGTCTGACGCGACACGGGCGCGTTTCGTAAAACTTATTACATTTTCAAAGACTTCACAAATACACAACTGATTAGAACTTACGTATCTCTGATTTTATATCTACATTTGAGTGAGGTGGGAGGGGTGATGTGGCATTACCACAAGACAGAACAAGAGGGGATATTAATAGGGTATTAAAAGTATCAACACAAGACAGAACAGAAACAATGGGTATTGAATAGAAGTGTTTGTAGAAAGCCTATTGGTCCATATTTCTTGATGCTTCTATATGGGAGCGGAGTCTTGAGGTGGGTAGAATATAGTTGTGCAATAATTGCCTGTTGATTGCTGGTGTTGACTTCTTGATGTGTAGTGCCTCGCAAACGTCAAGCCGCCTGCTATCGCTGTATCTATCGATGATTTCTGTGTTGTTTACTAGGATTTCTCTGGCGATGGTTTGGTTATGGGAAGAGATTATATGTTCCTTAATGGAGCCCTGTTGCTTATGCATCGTTAAACGCCTAGAAAGAGATGTTGTTGTCTTGCCTATATACTGGGTTTTTGGAGCTTACAGTCCCCAAGTGGGCATTTGAAGGCATAGACGACGTTAGTCTCTTTTAAAGCGTTCTGTTTTGTGTCTGGAGAGTTTCTCATGAGTAGGCTGGCCGTTTTTCTGGTTTTATAGTAAATCGTCAGTTGTATCCTCTGATTTTTGTCTGTAGGGATAACGTTTCTATTAACAATATCTTTCAGGACCCTTTCCTCCGTTTTATGAGCTGTGGAAAAGAAGTTCCTGTTCACAAATGAGTGAACAAACACTATAACAAATATTCATAAAATGACTACAAATCTACAAAAAATGTATGTAAAATACAAACAGAATAAACGACAATTATAAAGTACTAACCAAAATCTTATAAAAAACTCAAAAATTAAATAAAATAAATACCAAAAAATGTATTATATATCCTAAATAAAAGATTATATTAATGTACAATTAACTTCTTTTGTGAACTTCCTGAACACAAATGCGAACAAGCCTGAATGGTCCCCAGGACAATATGCAACTGAAAACTCACACCCCAGAAGTGACTCGAACCCATACTCCCAGATGCCACGCAACTGGTATGTACAAGACGCCTTAATCCACTTGACCATTATTAAGGCGTCTTGTACATACCAGTTGCGTGGCATCTGGGAGTATGGGTTCGAGTCACTTCTGGGGTGTGAGTTTTCAGTTGCATATTGTCCTGGGGACCATTCAGGCTTGTTCGCATTTGTGTTCCTCACGTGTGCCCCAAAGAATGAGGTGATTTGGTAAAATGCTATGCCCAAGATTACTATCCGAGTGCCGGCGGTGGGGTGGTTCAAATAGCCTCGGCTATCACCTCATTTTGTCCGGTCGTGATGGTCAAGTGGATTAAGGCGTCTTGTACATACCAGTTGCGTGGCATCTGGGAGTATGGGTTCGAGTCACTTCTGGGGTGTGAGTTTTCAGTTGCATATTGTCCTGGGGACCATTCAGGCTTGTTCGCATTTGTGTTCCTCACGTGTGCCCCAAAGAATGAGGTGATTTGGTAAAATGCTATGCCCAAGATTACTATCCGAGTGCCGGCGGTGGGGTGGTTCAAATAGCCTCGGCTATCACCTCATTTTGTCCGGTCGTGATGGTCAAGTGGATTAAGGCGTCTTGTACATACCAGTTGCGTGGCATCTGGGAGTATGGGTTCGAGTCACTTCTGGGGTGTGAGTTTTCAGTTATATATATATATATATATATATATATATATATATATTTATATATATATATATATATATATATATATATATATATATATATATATATATATTGTTACGGTGCCCTCTCCTATTTCTTTCGTTTGCCGGCTTAAAGAGTCATATCAGCTCTCCCTACTGATTCTCTGAGGTTCAGGGAGTCTTACGATATATGTGGCGACCAGACTGGCTGCCAGTTAAAGGAAGGAAGTTACATTATAAGGTGTAAATAAATGGAAATTGGCTTCCTGTTATAAAATGAAAGAGTATTCCCTAAGGCAGATATGACCTTTTGGAAGGGACACTAGCCGATCGCGGATTGGCTGACTTAGGTCGCGGGCGACAAATCAGGGCCTGCCATGACGTCACCGAGTGCCCCGGGCGGCGCCAACGTCAGAAGTGACCCGACCTTGGAAGCGATAGGACGCACCTCGGTCTGCTCTCCAGGATTAGAGGCTCTACAAGCCTTTCTTAGTGGATTAGTGCTGGCTATTGCAGCCCATCGGATATATTGGAGACCCCGCGCTTCTGGGAAGCAAAAGGAACCAAGATTATTGAGCGAAAGAGGGCCAAACTTGGAAAATATTCGGCGGCGACGCTGGACGTTGAGGGTCAGAAAAGGTGTGGCGAGCAAGCCTAGCTGTGACCGGGTCACATCCACTGAGGGTCTTGGAAGGACGACACCGTGCCTAGGACGAGGAGCAATGCCTTGTGGAAGGGGCGAGTGTGGGAAAAATAGTGATTAGCTCAGCGCCCATCGATGAACCAGGATTGGGGCAGCTGAATCTCAGGGATTGGAACGGCGACGACGCGAAGGCTCCACGACACCTGAGGACCTGTGGAACGTCCTGGATCGTCAAGGATCGACCCAAGGAAGCGTGGGAACCTCACACCATCGAGGGACAGGCGTCGTGAGCCAGGAATGTAAGGTAGATCATTTTCCCTCCCATTACCCCTTGTGTGAGTAGGCTAGTTAGGCCACAATATTTGCTTATGTATGTGGCAACAGGACGTTAATACTTTAGTAGTAGAATAGGCTGCAAGGCAGCTTGTGTCCAGGACTGTCAGAGGGGACAGTGTGTATTGATGGCAGGACAGTGAAGAAGAGGCGCCGACGTGGTGAAGAGGCCCTCCTGTGAGAGTGTGGGACTCCTGTCTTTCTGCCCAGTTGAAGGAGTGTTGGAGGTCGTGGAAGAAGAGGCTGACGATCTCCAGACTTAGTATCCATATTTCCATATTCATGTATTACTTGTGATTGTGTGTGTGTTCATGTAATTTGCATCAGTAAATTCGCACATTTTATCACTGTGTTTAAGTGTGCCTCCATTTATGATATTTCTCTATGAGCATACACGAAGGTTGTCATAGTACCACCTAGGGAACACTACGTTCTCTATAGCACTTCCTATTGCCTGGACAGTGGTGAAGACAGCACAGACTTACATAAAAGTGTACCCTTAGCCATCCGATCAGTATCAGTGCCTGAATGGTGGCAACTATTAACGTAGTGGCTAGAGAGGTAAAGCCACACAGACCTTCCTGGGAGAGTACCCTGGGCCAACAGTCTAGTAGCAGATCTATGGGAGTAGCAATCTTCTGGCTACAAACAATATATAATACACCCACTGAACTGCATTGCTGGGGTGCAGATATAATAACCCAGCTGGCGACCTTGTTAAGGAGAAGATAGAGAAGACAGGCAGGAAAGGAGTTCCTGCAACCTTTTTGTCTGGCAGGCAAGACTCAGGGAGGGTATTGTTATAAGGTAAGCCTGAGTCTTCCTTCACTCCTCCACGGGTCTAGGCCGGAACTGTTAACAGCAGTTTCCCCGTGTTTGACTGAAGGGCTTCCAGGGTGAATCAATGGCACCCCCTTTTGTGGTGGAAGCAAAGACCTGCGGAGGTGGGCATTGTTGGTCCTCTCCTGTGTGACCAAGGAGTCTCCGGTGAATCCCGGGAGTCGGAGGGGCTGAGTATTTGGGCCTTTTGAGCCCCTAGCAGCCGAGTGTTAGCAGAGCCCCGGCCCACAACCACCTCCACGTGACAATATATATATATATATATATAACAAGCCTGAATGGTCCCCAGGACTATATACAACTGAAAACTCACACCCCAGAAGTGACTCGAACCCATACAGCCAGGAGCAACGCAACTGATATGTACAGGGACGCCTTAATCCGCTTGACCATCACGACCGGACATAAGGAAGTGATAGCCGAAGCTATTTGAACCACTTACCCGCCGGCACTCGGATGGTGATCTTGGGCATAGCATTTTATCAAATCACCTCATTCTTTGGGGCACACGTGAGGAACACAAATGCAAACAAGCCTGAATGGTCCCCAGGACTATATACAACTGAAAACTCACACCCCAGAAGTGACTCGAACCCATACTGCCAGGAGCAGTATGGGTTCGAGTCACTTCTTTATATATATATATATATATATATATATATATATATATATATATATATATATATATATATATATATATATATATATATAAAGAAGTGACTCGAACCCATACTGCTCCTGGCAGTATGGGTTCGAGTCACTTCTGGGGTGTGAGTTTTCAGTTGTATATAGTCCTGGGGACCATTCAGGCTTGTTTGCATTTGTGTTCCTCACGTGTGCCCCAAAGAATGAGGTGATTTGATAAAATGCTATGCCCAAGATCACCATCCGAGTGCCGGCGGGTAAGTGGTTCAAATAGCTTCGGCTATCACTTCCTTATGTCCGGTCGTGATGGTCAAGCGGATTAAGGCGTCCCTGTACATATCAGTTGCGTTGCTCCTGGCTGTATGGGTTCGAGTCACTTCTGGGGTGTGAGTTTTCAGTTGTATATAGTCCTGGGGACCATTCAGGCTTGTTTGCATATATATATATATGCCGTACCTAGTAGCAAGAACGCACTTCTCAGCCTACTATGCAAGGCCCGATTTGCCTAATAAGCCAAGTTTTCATGAATTAATTGTTTTTCGACTACCTAACCTAACCTAACCTAACTTTTTCGGCTACATAACCCAACCTAACCTATAAAGATAGGTTAGGTTAGGTTAGGTAGGGTTGGTTAGGTTCGGTCATATATCTACGTTAATTTTAACTCCAATGAAAAAACATTGACCTCATACATAATGAAATGAGTAGCTTTATCATTTCACAAGAAAAAATGTAGAGAAAATATATTAATTCATGAAAACTTGGCTTATTAGGCAAATCGGGCCTTGCATAGTAGGCTGAGAAGTGCGTTCTGGCCACTAGGTACGATATATATATATATATATATATATATATATATATATATATATATATATATATACATATATATATATATATATATATATATATATATATATATATATATATATATATATATATATATATATATATATATATATGACAATGTCAGACCACGGAGGAAAATGAAACAGGAATTTCCTTAAGTACTTTCGTATATTAATACATCTTCAGGAGTGATTTTACAGATCGAGGGATGGGTATAAATAGGCAGGAGAGAATGGTGGATCTAAAGATTTGAAATGTAGAATATCGCAACATAAATATTCTGTAAGACAGGGCCAATTGTCTAATGCTTTGTTTGTTCATTTGTCAGAAGATGCTCACCAAATTGATTGGGAGAGTGCTTCTTCAATAACAAATTGTAAAAGCACTTATAACAGAAACATAATTGAATCCGCTTTGATACAGATCACAAAAGAAAGTAATTTGAATATTAGCAGTGGTCTATATAACTTAGATCCATTTTTATTAGATCAGTTAAAGGGCGATTTAAGTAGGATCATTGTAACACATTTGTCTCACTAATTCATTGTATATATTTACTATTTTATGCTATAATTATCTATGTGTTGTGCCTGTGTGTGGTTGCTGCATCAGATGGGCCATTGAGCCGAGTCAGATGAGCCAATTGGCTGCATCAGATGGGATAATGGGCCGTCTGCAGTGTCCACGTATCGTATCTCACCTCACTCCACCATTATCTCCTGCCTATTTATACCCATCACTCGATCTGTAAAATCACTCCTTCTGAAGATGTATTAAAATACGAAAGTACTTAAGGAAATTCCTGTTTCATTTTCCTCCGTGGTCTGACATTGTCACATATTTAATCACGTGTTTATTTTCGTGATATACACACACACATATATATATATATATATATATATATATATATATATATATATATATATATATATATATATATATATATATATATATATATATATATATATATATATATATATATATATATATATGTCGTACCTAATAGCCAGAACGCACTTCTATGCCTACTATTCAAGGCCCGATTTGCCTAATAAGCCAAGTTTTCATGAATTAATATATTTTCTCTAATTTTTTTCTTATGAAATGATAAAGCTACCCATTTCATTATGTATGAGGTCAATTTTTTTTTATTGGAGTTAAAAATAACGTAGATATATGACCGAACCTAACCAACCCTACCTAACCTAACCTAACCTATCTTTATAGGTAAGGTTAGGTTAGGTAGCCGAAAAAGGTAGGTTAGGTTAGGTTAGGTTGTCGAAAAACAATTAATTCATGAAAACTTGGCTTATTAGGCAAATCGGGCCTTGAATAGTAGGCATAGAAGTGCGTTCTGGCTATTAGGTACGACATATATATATATATATATATATATATATATATATATATATATATATGTATATATATATATATATATATATATATATATATATATATATATATATATATATATATATATATGTCGTACCTAGTAGCCAGAACGCACTTCTCAGCCTACTATGCAAGGCCCGATTTGCCTAATAAGCCAAGTTTTCATGAACTAATTGTTTTTCGACGATCTAACCTACCTAACCTAACCTAACCTAACTTTTTCGGCTACCTAACCTAACCTAACCTATAAAGATAGGTTAGGTTAGGTTAGGTAGGGTTGGTTAGGTTCGGTCATATATCTACGTTAATTTTAACTCCAATAAAAAAAAATTGACTTCATACATAATGAAATGGGTAGCTTTATCATTTCATAAGAAAAAAATTAGAGAAAATATATTAATTCAGGAAAACTTGGCTTATTAGGCAAATCGGGCCTTGCATAGTAGGCTGAGAAGTGCGTTCTGGCTACTAGGTACGACATATATATATATATATATATATATATATATATATATATATATATATATATATATATATATATATATATATGTCGTACCTAGTAGCCAGAACTCACTTCTCAGCCTACTATGCAAAGCCCGATTTGCCTAATAAGCCAAGTTTTCATGAATTAATGTTTTTTCGTCTACCTAACCTACCTAACCTAACCTAACCTAGCTTTTTTTGGCTACCTAACCTAACCTTACCTATATATATAGGTTAGGTTAGGTTAGGTAGGGTTGGTTAGGTTCGGTCATATATCTACGTTAATTTTAACTCCAATAAAAAAAAATTGACCTCATACATAGTGAAAAGGGTAGCTTTATCATTTCATAAGAAAAAAATTATAGTAAATATATTAATTCAGGAAAACTTGGCTTATTAGGCAAATCGGGCTTTGCATAGTAGGCTGAGAAGTGCGTTCTGGCTACTAGGTACGACATATATATATATATATATATATATATATATATATATATATATATATATATATATATATATATATATATATATATATATATATATATATATATATATATATATATATATATATGAGACGTTGATCCATTAGAGATCCATATGAGACGTTGATCCATTAGGAAAATTTGGAGCATTTATCATGTACATTATGTCAAAAAGAGAGAGAGATAGAGTTTGAGGAAGTTTGAGAACATCATTCCCTTAACCCTTACAAGATCCTGATTCTTTCATGGTTCGTACATGTTTTAGTAATTAACAACAATCATCCATTCTCAGATTAAACAGAGTAACACTCGCAACGAGCTCTGTGTGTGTGTGGATCCGCTGAGAAAGTGAGGGGCAGACATGACACTTCAAGCATGTCACACCACTCAAGTGTGGTAGATTATACACTAGTCAGTTTAAGATTGTAACCATCTAGTCCAGTAACGGTGTCCAAGTGGCCTGTGTGAGTGACTGTGACTTAATGACACAAAAGTTTTTTGGGTGAGTACTCGTTATTATGGTGACTCAGTGATATGTGATTACATTGTTATTTTATCAGTTTAAGTGATAGTTGATGATTAATTACAGTTTGTTTCTCAGTGACTAGAGTGTTAATATTATATTATTAAGAGCATGAATTACTGACTTAGTTATGCTAATTCAGGTTAGGTTAGGTAGGTTAGGTTTTGTCATATTTCTATGTTATTTTAACTCAAATTAAGAAAACTCAAAATCACATATAATGTTATGGAAAGCTTTAATCATTTCATAGAAGAAATGAAAATTTATAAATTAAGGAAAACTCGGCTTTAAGTTTTGTTATCAACATACATACAAAATTTACCCTGTTTGCCCATATTAAGTATGCAAATTCAGCTTTCTTATTGTCCATTACCTCAATATATGAATGATGGTCCTCATCATTACTATAAATACTGTCTAAACAGGAGAATAAGCTATTTATCCGTATGGTAGATTAAACACTAGTCATATTTAGTCACAGTTCCACTGTGACTAAATATTTCCACTATGAAAATATTGTATTATGATCACCGTCTAAATTAAGGCCTTACATTCATCAAGAGTGATTTATTCCCACCGAATGAACTACTAGACGGCGCAAAGAAAGTTTAAAATTATAATAAAAGTGCACAAGGCACACCTGTGAGGTAAATGTAGTTTTAAAGTACTGGCAACGGGTGAATGACCACACAAAATAGCACCGAGGATCAGAGGAAGAGGACGAGATTTCGTCGAGTGCTGTGACACCGACTTAGTCGCTATACAATGAGAGGCAAAAGTGGGTAAAGCAGCTAGTAGCAGCCAATCAGCAATAGTGATGCAGTGACGTCATCAGCGAGCACCAAGACGGGACAACAGATTTGCGAATTGAATCACTGGTCTCACAGCTGAGGACAAGGGCAGACGTAGGCGCCAGCACTCCAGGAGAAGATCGCCAGTTTTGTGATAGTGTGGGAAGTTGAACATTACCAGAGGGAGCATTAAGAGTACTTTGACCATAACAGGAGAGGCTGACAACATTTTTGACAGGGTGGAAAAGCAAAAAGTGATAAGGTGGAGCGACTGTCGTTAGTGGAACTCAAGAGGGCACCCTTGGTCAGAATAGGGATGTGATTACATCCCCTTTAGATGTTTGTGAATAACGCGAAGAGTGAGGATCGTCCGTCAAGTATTTGAGGCAGTCCCGACGCAACCCATAAACCAGTGGGTCGTGGCCATATATGTTGCTGTACAGAAGGAAATGAAGGTAAGAAGAGATTTATAGCATTCAACAGGACGACGGGTAAGTGTAGTGCCAAATACCCTTTTAGCACGAGAGCCAGACCAGTGATTGCTGCGATTATTTTATCAGACAATCCGAAATCACGTTAATCTCCAGTGACACTATATATGATAAATGTTGACACAACCAGTGGAGACAGTGGACATGTTGGCATAGTTTAACAGTGCAGGCTATACAATTCAGAGACTACGGAGGAAGGTGGAGGTCCCGCGGGGCAACGTACTCTTATGAGAATACAACACATTTGGCGGTAGTGGAGCAGCCTGAGGATACAGCTCTTACTACTATGATAGAAACGAGAGTACTTGAAGACTTCATTGCAGAGGAGCCTTAGTGAGTGAGTGCGACGTCAAGGTTATTATTAGTGAGAGACAGGAGACTAAGAACATGGCCCATGTCACATATCAGGTGTTGGAGGAATGAAGTCATCAGGGCAGCCGCGGCAACAGCGCGGCAGCTTGACCTAAGTAAAGCTCACCGCTTCTGCTGAGGATAACTCAATTTATTTGGCACTGGACATAGGGGTGTCTGCCTCGATTTAAATAGCAATGTGAGTTAGTGAACATGACTGCCACAAGTAATCACTATCTTAACACCTCACGTTTTACCTAACAAACGTAAGGTAAAATAAAAATTTTACCTAAAAATTTATATTTTCGTATTACTGTTTAGTGCAGAATACTTTATTCATTAATTGTTATTAGCACAGCATTCTTCACATGCTACCAAACCTGTGTTGACGCGACCACAACTTTTCAAATGCAAAGATTTACAATCACATGAAGCTTATTAGCGGCTCCCAAGCTCTTGCTCAACTGGTTGATACTTGTTACCTCCACTAAACAGATAGTTTACTCCCATGCTTATATTGTCCCACATTTCCGACACCCCAAATACTAGCCCCTAGTACGATAAGATAAATTTATTGTGCTAGGAAATTAAATTGACTAACATTACTAACAAGAAGCATAGTGCCGCCAAATTCTTCCTATTATTCATGGCCACGATTGCATCGGCCACCCAGTTCCTATGAGAACAAACTATTTTTATAAATCGAATTAAACCCAGTCTAATCTTTGTTTAATTTACTAGGTAATTTAGACTGGAAATTTATTTAATACATTAAAAGAAATTATACCTCCTTTTTCTAGGTAGAATTTTCCACAGCCGCCATCAGCTGATTCTGGCAGGATAAAGTCACGAACTGAATATCATCTATGCATATGTGTTGTTCATATAACGACACTTTGGTTCATTAATATAAACAGCGGAAAACTGTCTGTTTATACCTGAAGTGCATTATTACGAGGTAAAATAACGTCGCCAATGTCTTATTAAATAGTAAGACAGAGTAAAATATCGTGACTTGTATGTCGAGATTATTCACAGATAGGAAGCTAGGGAATGCGCGCGTCACCTCTGCTGGTGTTCCGAGAAACTCGCCATTTAGCATCGCAAAATATAGGGATCATCCGTGCATTAACGAGTCCCAGACGTTGCTGCCTGCTTCACCTAGCACCAAGGACACCACGTCCGGTTGGATGAGCAATCTTATCATTCTCTATGGCCATAATTACAGTGATAGATTATCCAATCGTTAGGACGTAGGATTATTAAATAAACCTAGTAAGTATAATTCCGTGAAGCGGTTAATTCCTTCAATGGATATTAGTTATTGTAACTGTAGTTCAATAGAAATTACATTTTATGCCTTTCACAGCGTGGAATAAAGGTGACGAGAGCGGATCATCTTGACTGGAGAACCATATGCCCAAGACACCTTTACACTGAGACAGGATTGTACTGATATAGGAAGACTGTTAGATGCACTTGTCATTATCTACTTGACAGCTGTGTTGATCATTACTTTTTTATGATATTGTAGTTTGTTTACTAACACCATAACCCTTTTTTCCTGATAAATTTTATTATTGAAATTATGCAATATAATGTTTATTAGGTAGATCTAGCAGTTTTAGATCTACCCCCAAAAAGTGTAGAAGTGGAATAATCTAACTAATTATATTCAATTGATACAGTCCCCTTATGTCAAATATTTATCTAGATTTATTGATTAATTTATGATTATAGTAAGCTATATGTTGGAAGATTTTCCCCACATATAGGTCAATATTCAATCAATATCGGCCACGTTTTGCCAAATTTATATATTTTCTTTCCAATATATTAATCTCAAGTTTGCCCCGAACATCCATTAATTGTCAAACTATCTCCTCGGCAAAGTGCCACAAGAATAACAGGTAACTAGGATAAATTATAACAAATGACCAAGACAAATTGACCAAAATGATCGAGCTACATCCACTTATAATAGCCAATAGCATTAGTGTTAACTTTGTCAGTGGATTAATTAAAGAGATGTTTGGGGGTCTCCTGCTGAACCCACAATTTAGAGATAATATGAACATTACTGGAACACTAACCTTCGGGGTCAACAGTGTTAATCTCAACACTGTGGTCCATCAGCAGACTTATCATGTGAAGAGGACTGGCGCTCCATCTGGCCGCAGTGTGAAGGAATAGCAATTTCCCCTTGTCCCGCCAGTCTTAACCGAGGATGAAATAGAAAAAAAGTCATAATTTTAAAAACTTTTAAATAAATTTAATTTAAAAATTTTCTTATTACAAATATTGTAATAAAATTGTGAAATAAGGATAATTTCTTAAGTATTATATTTACTGCATTTAGAGATCAGACATCTTGAGAATGTACATTAATGAGCGATGTATACCGTCATGTATTCTGTTGAACAAATAGAATTTGCCAACCATGCAAGCCTTAACAACACACACACACACACACACACAGACACACACACACACACACACACACAGACACACACACACACACACACACACACACACACACACACACACACACACACACACACACACACACACACACACACACACACACACACAGACACACACACACACACACACACACACACACACACACACACACACACACACACACACACACACACACACACACACACACACACACACGACTGCCGAAAGGCCTTTGATACAGTACCGCACATGAGACTGCTATACAAACTTGAGAGGCAGGCAGGAGTAAGTGGAAAGGCCCTAGTATGGGTGAAGAACTACCTAACAGGAAGGAGCCAGAGGGTAATGATAAGGGGCGAAAAGTCGGACTGGCGAACAGTAACAAGTGGAGTACCTCAAGGATCGGTGCTGGGACCAATCCTCTTTCTAATTTACGTAAATGATATGTTTACAGGAGTGGAATCATACATGTCAATGTTTGCGGATGACGCAAAATTAATGAGAAGAGTTGTGACAGACGAGGACTGTAGGATCCTCTAAGAGGACTTAAACAGGTTGCAGAGATGGTCAGGGAAATGGCTACTGGAGTTTAACACCAGTAAATGTAAGGTTATGGAAATGGGATCAGGTGATAGGAGACCAAAGGGACAGTACACAATGAAGGGGAACTGCCTACCTGTAACGATTCGAGAAAGAGACCTGAGAGTGGATGTGACACCTAATCTAACTCCTGAGGCACATATAAATAGGATAACGACAGCAGCGTACTCTACACTGGCGAAAATTAGAACTTCATTCAGAAACCTAAATGATGAGGCTTTTAGGGCGCTTTACACTGCCTACGTGAGACCCGTCTTAGAGTATGCCGCGCCATCATGGAGCCCCCGCCTGAAGAAACACATAAAGAAACTGGAGAAGGTTCAGAGGTTTGCACCGAGGCTTGTCCCAGAGTTACGAGGGATGGGATATGAAGAGCGTCTGAAGGAACTGAACCTTACGACACTAGAGAAAAGAAGGGAGAGAGGAAATATGATAGGGACATATAAAATATTCAGGGGAATTGACAAAGTGGAAATAGATGAAATGTTCACACGTAATAGTAACAGAACGAGGGGACATTGGTGGAAACTGAAAACTCAGATGAGTCACAGAGATGTTAGGAAGTTTTCTTTTAGCGTGAGAGTAGTGGAAAAATGGAATGCACTTGGGGAACAGGTTGTGGAAGCAAACTCTATTCATACTTTTAAAACTAGGTATGATAGGGAAATGGGACAGGAGTTATTGCTGTAAACAACCGATAGCTGGAAAGGCGGGATCCAAGAGTCAATGCTCGATCCTGCAAGCACAAATAGGTGAGTACAAATAGGTGAATAGGTGAGTACACACACACGCACACGTCGATGTTTGCGGATGACGCAAAGTTGATGAGAAGAGTTGTGACAGATGAGGATTGCAGGATCCTCCAAGAAGACCTGAACAGGTTGCAGAGATGGTCAGAGAAATGGCTACTGGAATTCAACACGAGCAAATGTAAAGTTATGGAAATGAGACTAGGAGATAGGAGACCAAAGGGACAGTACACAATGAAGGGGAACAGCCTACCTGTGACGACGCGCGAAAGAGACCTGGGTGTGGACGTAACACCTAATATATCTTCTGAGGCACATATAAATAGGATAACGACAGCAGCGTACTCTACACTGGCAAAAGTTAGATCATCATTCAGAAACCTAAGTAAGGAGGCATTTAGGGCGCTTTACACTGCCTACGTGAGGCCAGTCTTAGAGTATGCCGCCTCATCATGGAGTCCCCATCTGAAGAAGCATATAATGAAACTGGAAAAGGTTCAGAGGTTTGCAACGAGACTCGTCCCAGAGTTCCGAGGGATGGGGTAAGAGGAGCGCCTGAGGGAACTGTGCCTTACGACACTAGAAAAAAGAAGGGTGATGGGGGACATGATAGGAACGTATAAAATACTCAGAGGGATTGACAGAGTGGACATAGACGAAATGTTCACACGGAATAGTAACAGAACGAGGGGACATGGATGGAAGCTTGAAACTCAGATGAGTCACAGAGATGTTAGGAAGTTTTCTTTTAGCGTGAGAGTAGTGGGAAAATGGAATGCACTTCAGGAACAGGTTGTGGAAGCAAATACTATTCATAATTTTAAAATCAGGTATGATAGGGAAATGGGACAGGAGTCATTGCTGTAAACAACCGATGCTCGAAAGGCGGGATCCAAGAGTCAATGCTCGATCCTGCAGACACAACTAGGTGAGTACAACTAGGTGGGCACATACACACACACACACACACACACACACACCTTGCGAGGGGGGGGGCACATGGACCCCCCGTGGAGGACTGGGGGACCCCCCTACCCCTTCCTCCATTTCCCTCTTCCCCACTTCTGCCCCAATGCTCACACCTACCCCTGAGTTCCCTCTGACTAATACAACCTCCCTCCCATTCTCATTATCCATGTTCCATCTGCCCCTCTTCCCCCCACCCCCCTCTATCCTTCTCCCCCGCAACCTCTCAACCTCTAACTGACTCCTAACCTTACGCTACCTCCCAACCCCTCTATGCCTATCAGACCCTCCCTAATCTTCAGACTCAGTATGCCCTTCCTACTTCAGACCTACCTACCCAGGCTCTATCCCAGACCTTCCTACCTACCTTCCTAGATGCCCAGTTCCAATTCGCCCCCAAGCACCCCTCCCGACACCTTTCACCCACCGGAACCCCCCAGACACCCCCAGCATCACCCCAAACACCGCCCGGATTCCCCAGACACCCCCCAGATCACCCCAGCCCCCATTCACTCCCCCCTAGACATCCCCAGATCCCCCCAGACCCCCAGAATAAGGGCGAACTCTAGTACAAGAGTTTCCATGATGAATCTCAAGGTTTGGTACACCAATGCTGATGGGGTATCTAATAAAGCAGAAGAGATAAAAGAAAGAGTGAGTGAGGCAGATCGTGACATAGTTGCAATTGTGGAAACTAAAATAAATGACATGATCTCAGAAGCAATCCTTCCAGAGGGGTACCAGGTGATAAGAAAAGAGAGGACACAGAGACAGGGAGGGGGAGTGGCACTCTTAATAAAGCAGAAATGGAAGTTGAAGACCTGAGAAATCGGGTTAACAATGAGAACATAAGCTTCATACATGGAACTCTGACAGCAGATGGGAGGAAGATTGTGATCGTGGTAATCTACAATCCCCCTACAAACAGTAAAAGACCCAGGCAGGAGTATGATAACAACAACAAGATTATAGGCACAACAACTGAGCCACACACTGTAGGGAGCTTTTTGCGGCGGATTGAGGGAACAGTCAGAATTGTTTAGAATGGATCTCAATTTAATTTGAATAGAGCTGGGGGGGACCATTATTTTTGAATGTTTTGGCGCAAAACATAGTACTAAGTAGAACTATTGTTTCGTAAATGGAAAGTAAGTTTAGTTCCTTTCTCATGTTAACAATTCTGACAGTTCTAGGACAACCCAGGATGATGCGCATGGCATCATTCTGTACTACATCTAGGCCTTGTAATTGTTTAGGAGAAAAATTAAGAAGATGCAGGGCATAATAATCAACAACAGATCATATAAAGGCAATATAAAAACTACGAGCATATTTTATGTTAATGCCAAATCCTTTGCCAACAAGAGTTTTGAGAGGTTTAAGACGCTCAACAAGTTTTTTGCGCAGGTTGCTGACGAGATTTGTATCATTAACCTCGACTCCAAGA
This sequence comes from Procambarus clarkii, assembly GCF_040958095.1. Classification (NCBI taxonomy): domain Eukaryota; kingdom Metazoa; phylum Arthropoda; class Malacostraca; order Decapoda; family Cambaridae; genus Procambarus; species Procambarus clarkii. The sequence goes on from NC_091173.1 coordinate 47,758,885, forward strand.
TATTTATAAGACTCGCACGTCTCCATGGGCACTCCATTAATAGTATAGTTAACATGAAGAAAATGGGGAACAAGAACTCTTGTTTTATCAACAGAAATTTTGAGGCCACATTCTACTACTTTCTTGGAGAATGCATCAAGTAACACTTGTAGCCTTGGTTTACTGTGTGCCATAATACAAATATCATCAGCATAACATATAACAGTTTCCGTAGGTTGTACAGGTATGTCATGGATAAGTTTGTGCATAAGTATGTTGAAGAGCATAGGGCTTAGGACACCACTTTGAGGTGTGCCTAGTTCGAATGCATCTGTTCTTGTACTTTTAACTCCTTTAAATAGGACACTAGCACGCCTGTTGGATAGGTAGCTCTTTATCCAACTCGGAAGATTACCTTTGATTCCAAATTCAGCAAGTTGCTCTAATATTATTTCGCCATTCGCTACATCGAAAGCTGACTTTAGGTCAATAAAGGCTGCCTGTGTCCCATCCTGGGAGTTTACAAAATATTCAGCAAAGAATGTTTGTGTGCTACACTTGGGCATGAACCCATATAGGTTTGGGGCCAGTTTTTCTTTGACCTGAAACATGACACGATTGAGAACATTTCTTTCCAAAACTTTACACATGCAAGATGTAAGGGAAATGGGTCTGAATCTTTGAGAGTTAGGTTTAGGAATTGGTACTATGAGACTTTGAGTCCATTTCTTTGGCAAGTTACCTTGCGAGAGACTCATTTGATAGAGGTCAAGCAGAGGGTGGCTAGGGACATCATTCAGTAAGCTCAAGGTGTTATAAGTTATATCATCCTCACCAGGGGCAGTTTGTTTAGGTTTCCCTAATGCTGATGTCAATTCAAAGGGGGTTATAGCAAAATGATCTGTTAAATCTGGTGAGGAGCGTGCTATTGCAACACTAGCCCACAGAATGAGAGCGAAGCTGCTGGTCATGGGGGACCTAAATCATGGAGAGATAAATTGGGAATCAAGAAATCCTCATGAAGGGGACGAAACGTGGGGAGCAAAGTTAGTAGATGCTATAGACAGGAATTTCCTAACACAACATGTAAAGGAAGACACAAGGGAAAGAGGAGGAAATGCACTGAGCCTATTAGACCTGATTTTCACCCAGAACGTAGAAGACATCGAGAATTTGGAACATGAAATACCTCTAGGGGCCAGCGACCATTGTGTCCTAGTCTTTGACTACAAAATGGAATTCAAACTTGTGACCATGGGACAAGAGGTCTGGGAAAGGAGAGTTGACTACAGGAAAGGGGACTATAGGAGGATAAGGGACTATCTGAGAGAGGTGCAGTAGGAGGAAGAAATTCGAGGAAAAACAGTCCAAGATATGATGGACCTAGTCATACAGAAATGCCAGAAGGCCGAAGAGAGATTTATAGCAACAGTAAAGGGAAAAAAAAGAGGGAATATAATAACCCATGGTTTAATAGACAGTGTCAGGAAGCAAAATGGCCAGCAGGCGGGAGTGGAGGAAGTACAGAAGACAAAGGAAAGAGGACAACAGGATCAGATGCAACAGAGCTAGGAACAATTACATTACCATAAAACGAATATCGGAAAGGGACTATGAGAACGACATCGCGATCAAAGCGAAAAAGCAACCTAAGTTGCTTTGCCACAGCCATATAAGAAGAAAAATGTCGGTAAACGACCAAGTGACAAGGCCAAGGAAAACAGAGGGGGGAATATACTGAAAGTGACAAGGAAATCTGTGAGGCACTGAATGCCAGTTTTCATGGAGTGTTTACTACCAAGCCTGAGCAGCTCTCATTGTTTGAAGGGATTATCCTAGATGAAAGACTATCAGATATAGAGGTGACAGCAGAGGAGGTAATGAAACAGTTGACAACACAGGGTGCAACTAAAGCAGTTGGACCAGACAAATTATCACCGTGTATACTAAAAGAAGCAGCACAGCCCCTCAGCGTGCCTCTGGCAATGATCTTTAATGAGTCACTTATGTCAGGAGAATTGCCCAGTTGCTGGAAGAAGGCAAATGTCGTACCGATCTTGAAGAAAGGTGATAGGGAGGAGGCACTTAACTATAGACCTGTATCACTGACAAGCATCCCCTGTAAAATACTGGAAAGAATAATTAGGCTACGACTGGTTGCACACCTGGAGAACATTAGGTTTGTGAACAAACATCAACATGGGTTCTGGACAGGGAAATCGTGCCTAACAAACCTTCTGGAATTCTATGATAAAATAACGAGGATAAGACCGGACAGAGATGGTTGGGCAGACTGCATATTTCTGGACTGCCAAAAAACCTTTGATACAGTACCGCACATGAGACTGCTGTTCAAGCTCGAGAGGCAGGCGGGGGTGGGGGGAAAGGTCCTAGCATGGATAAGGAACTACCTAACAGGAAGGAGTCAAAGAGTTACGGTAAGGGGCGAGAAGTCGTTAGTAAAGTTAGGTGAATACACACACACAC
>NC_091173.1:47766350-47831350 GCF_040958095.1 Procambarus clarkii
AATTATGAGGAGATGAGAAGCTTCCCTAAGGGAAATACCTTGGGACACAGACCTCAGAGCTAAGTCTGTACAAGATATGATGGACTATGTCACCTAAATGTGTCAGGAGGCAGTAAGCAGGTACATCTCGGCCCAAAAGGAAAAATCCGAGAAGCAAAAGAAGAATCCATGGTATATTAGGGCATGTATGGAAGCAAAGAACTGAACAAAAGGGCGTGGAGGAACTTCCGGAATAACAGAACACCAGAAAGCAGAGAAAGATACCAGAGAACCAGGAATGAGTATGTCAGGGTGAGAAGAGAAGCAGAGAAAAGATATGAAAATGATATAGCAAACAAAGCCAAGACCAAACCAAAGCCACTTCACAGTCACATAAGAAGGAAAACAACAGTGAAAGAACAGGTAGTGAAACTTAGAACAGGCGAGGACAGGTATACAGAGAATTACAAAGAGGTGTGTGAAGAACTCAACAAGAGTTCCAGGAGGTCTTCACAATAGAACAAGGTGAGGTCACTGTGCTAGGAGAAAGGGAAGTAAACCAGGCGGCCATAGAAGAGTTCAAAATTACGAGAGAGTAGGTCAAGAGATACCTGCTGGATCTGGATGTTAGAAAGGCTGTTGTCCAGACGGGATCTCGCAATGGGTACTGAAAGTGTGTGCAGAGGCACTTTGCTTGCCACTCTCGATAGTGTATAGTAGATAAAGACAGGCTATTTAACACAAGAGGCACACACACAAGGGGACACAAGTGGAAACTGAGTGCCCAAATGAGCCACAGAGATATTAGAAAAAACTTTTTTAGTGTCAGAGTGGTTGACAAATGGAATTCATTAGGAGGTGATGTGGTGGAGGCCTGACTCCATATACAGTTTCAGGTGTAGATATGATAGAGCCCAATAGGCTCAGGAATCTGTACACTGTTGATTGACGGTTAAGAGGCGGGACCAAAGAGCCAGAACACAATCCCCGCAAACACAACTAGGTGAGTGCAACTAGGTGAGTACACACAAGTTTAACAGCCACAGGGAGAGGAGCACCACTCCCACCTTCCAACCAATGGACGTCCTACCTGCCTCAACCCCTGCCAGCCCCCATTAAGTGCCCACCAAGGGCATCCTGCCCCCCACTCACCATCCTCCCCAGGACCCTCCTTTCTCACCAACCCACCAAGCCCTCCCTTCTCACCCATGCCCCCAAGCTTCCCCCCTCTTACTCCCCCCTAACCTCCCCTTCTCACCCTCCCCCCCATGTCCTCGCTTCTCCCCCCCCCAAGCCCTCTCTCCACCACCACCCTCCATGTACCAGATCCTCCCAACCCCCGCACACCCCATATCCCCCAGGTCCCCCTCCTTAGGCCTTCCCATCCTGGATCCTCCCTCTTTCCCTCCTTCGTGGGGAATCAACAGAAAATGAGAACGGACAGAAGAGAGTCAGTTCAGGGTGATGCACTCAAACATAGATGGGATCACAAGCAAGGCAAGTGAACTAAGGGAAAGAGCTCAAGAAGTGAACCCAGATGTAATCGGACTCACACAAACAAAACTCTCAGGAATCAAAATGATTGAGGTTTTTCCCCAGGACTACGCAGTTAATAAGGTAAGAGGGGGAAGGTAAGGGAGGAGGCGGAGTGGCTCTACTAGTGAGAAAGGAATGGAGTTACAAGGAGATGGCTATCCCAGGCTGTGAGGGATTCAGAGACTACATAACAGGCACCATGACAATGGGAGGACCAAGAATAGTAGTAGCAGTGATATATAACCCTCCACCAAATGATAGAAGACTCAGGCAAGAGTATGACGACAACAACATGGCAGTTAACACTATAAATGATAGGGAAGCCTCTGCTGCCTGTAGAAATAGATCTCATCTGCTCATCATGGAAGACTTTAATCATGGAAGGATTAGGACTGAGAAAACAAGGAATCACATGGAGGCGAGGATACATGGATAGCTAAACTATTGAGGTGGCGACAAGAAACTTCTTAAGCCAGCATGTCAGAGGACCCACAACGATGAGAGGAAACGATTAACCAGCGAGACTCGACCTAGTCTTCACTCGAACGACTCCGAGATAAGGGATATCGGTTTCGAGGCCCCAGTAGGAATGAGCAACCACAGTGTCGGACGTTTGAGTATCTGATTGAAGAAGGGTTGAGGAACTCGAGGAGGGGAACTGAAAACAAAAGGCTGGCATTCGAAAGGGAAACTATGAGGAGAGAAAGAAAATTCCTAACAGATATAACATGGGAAACAGAAGCTCAGGGGAAAGACGGCCCAAGACATGATGGACTACATCATGCAGAAGTGTAAGAAAGCAGCAGACAAGTTTGTCCCGGACCAAAAGGAAAACAACGAAATGCAAATGAGAAACCCATGGTTTAATCAGAGATGTAGGCTAGCTAAGCAGTAAAGTAAAAGGGCGTGGAGAAACCATAGAAATAATAGATCACTCGAGAGCAGAGAAACATACCAGAGTGCAAGGAATGAATATGCCAGGTTGAGAAGAGAGACAGAAAGGCATTACGAAAATGACGTTGCAAGCAAGGCAAAGACTCAACTTAAAATTGCTGCACAGCCACGTTCAGGAGAAAAACAACAGTAAAGGAACAGGTAATGAAATTGTGGATAGGGACAGACAGATTCACAACAAACAGACAAGGAAGTGGCGAGGAACTGAATAATAAATTCCAGGAGGTCTTCACATGCAAGGGGAAGTTCCAGAGATAAGAGAGGGAATAGTTAACCAGGAATCACTAGAAGAGTTTGAGACTTCCAGTGGGGATGTAAGGAATCTCTTGCTAGAGTTGGATGTGACATAGGCTATAGGCCTGAATGGAATCTCCCATGGATACTATAATAAAGAGCAGAAGCACTATGCCTGGCACTCGCCATAGTGTATAACATATCACTGGTAACAGGGGAACTGCCAAAAATGGTGGAAGACTGCTAATGTAGTCCCGATATACAAGAAAGGGGATAGACAGGAAGCACTGAACTACAGGCCAGTCCCTAACTTGCATACCATGCAAGCTGATAGAGAAGATTGTGCGAAAAAAAACTTGTGCAACATCTGGACCTAAAGAACTTCGTAACACAGCATCAACATGGGTTCAGGGATGGCATGTCCTGCCTCACAGGATTAACTGAATTCTATGACCAGGCAGTAAAAATCAGGCAAGAAAGAGAGGGGTAGGCAGACTGCATCTTCTTGGAGTGCCAGAAAGCCTTGGACACAGTACCACACAAGAGGCTAGTGAAAAAGCTGAAGATGCGGGCAGAAGTGAAAGGGAAGGTTTTCCATTGGATAAGGGAGTACCTAAGCAACAGAAGACAGCGAGTCATTCTGAGGGGTGAGGCCTCAGATTGGCGAGACGTCACCAGTGGAGACCAGCAGGGTTCAATCCTTGGACCTATACTGTTCCTGATATATGTAAATGATCTCCCAGAGGGTATAGAATCGTTCCTCTCATTGTTTGCTGATGATCCAAAAATTATGAGGAGGATTAAAACAGAGGATGATAGTAGGAGGCTACAAAATGACCTAGGCAGACTGTATGAATGATCCAACAAATGGCTACTAAAGTTCAACTCTAGTAAATGCAAGGTCATGAAACTAGGCAGTGGAAACAGGAGGCCAGACATAGGATACCGAATGGGAAATGATGTACTTCATGAAACGGACAGAGAGAAAGATCTAGGAGTTGATATCACACAAAACCTGTCTCTGAAGTCAACTTCAAAAGAATTACATCTGTTGCATATGCGAGGCTGGCTAACTTCAGAACAGCCTTCAGGAACCTGTGTAAGGAATCATTCAGAACCTTGTACACCGCATAGGTAAGACCAATCCTGGAGTATGCGGCCCCAGCATGGAACCCGTACCTTGTCAAGCATAAGACGAAGCTGGAAAAAGTCCAAAGGTATGCCACTAGGCTGGTCCAAGAACTAAGAAGCATAAGTTACGAGGAAAAGATGCGTGAAATGCACCTCACGACACTGGAAAACACAAGAGAATGAGGAGACATGATCACTACCTACAAAATGCTCAGACGAATTGAATGGGTAGATAAGGATAAACTTTTTAACACAGGTGGTACGCAAACAAGGGGACACAGGTGGAGACTGAGTACTCAAATTAGCCTTAGGAACATTAGAGAGAACTTTTTCAGTGTCAGAGTAGTTAACAAGTGGAATGCATTAGACAGTGATGTGGTGGAGGCTGACTCCTTACACAGTTTCAAATGTAGATATGATAGAACCCAGTAGGTTCAGGAATCTGTACATCAGTTGATTGACAGTTGAGAAACGGAACCAAAGAGCCGGAGCTCAATCCCCGCAAGCACAACTAGGTGAGTACAACTAGGTGAGTACACAAGTGACTACTTCAACCAAGTGAAGGTTTCACTTGTGACTACATAACAGGTACCATAGCAATTGGAGGACAAAAACTTATAGTCGTAGTCATATAACTCCCACCTAATGACAGACGACCCAGACAGGAATATGATAGAAACAACATGACCACCATTAATTATAATATAGAGGGCAGCTTCTGTGGCTAGCAGGAATGGATCTGAACTACTAATCATGGGAGACTTTAACCACGGGAAGATAGATTGGAAGATCAGAGACCCTCAAGGGAGACTAGACACAGGGAGAGCTAAGCCGATGGAAGTGGCAACAAGAAACATTATAAGTCAACACATCAAGGGACCGACAAGAATGAGAGGAGAGGATGAACCAGCTATGCCTGATCTGATATTTACCCCTAAATGAGTGGGATATATGGGAAGTTAAGTTGGAAGCACCCTTGGGAATGAGAGATCACAGTGTATTGATCTTTGACTACCTGGTAGAGCTAGGATTTATCTCCACAACCCCCCCCCCCCAAAAAAAAAATAACTAGGAAAGAAAGGACTGGCGTACCGAAAGTGGAATTATGAGGATATGAGAAGTTTCCTTATGGATATACCATGGGACACAGAACTCAGAGCTAAGTTCGTATAAGACATGATGGACAATGTCACCCAAAAGTGTCAGGAGGCAGTAAACAGGTCTATCCCAGCCGAAAAGGAAAAATCCGAGAAGCAAAAGAAGAAATCGTGGTTTAATTGGGCATGTATGGAAGCAAAGAAGCTGAACAAAAAGACGTAGAATTAACGTCCGAAATAACAGAACACCAGAATCAGAGCGAGATACTAGAGAACCAGGAATGAGTATGTTATTGCGAGAAGAGAAGCAGAGAAAAAGTATGATAATGATATAGCAAATAAAGCCAAGACCGAACCAAAGCTACTCCACAGTCACATCAGGAGGAAAACAACAGTGAAAGAACAAGTGATGTAACTTAGAACGGGTGAGAACAGGTATACCAGACGGCCGTGGAAGGGTTCGAAATAACAAGAAATGAGGTCAAGACACACTTGTTGGATCTAGACGTGAGTAAGGCTATTGGTCCAGAAGGAATCTCACCATGGGTACTGAAAGAGTGTGCTGAAAGAGTATAGTGGGTCACTGGAGACGGAAGACCTACCTGAAATATGGAAGACGGCTAATGTAATCCCAATATACAAAAAGGGCGACAGGCAAAAGGTACTGAAACTACAGGCCAGTATCCTTAACTTGTATACCATGCAAGGTGGTGGAGAATATCATGAGAAAAAAACTAGTAACTCATCTGGAGAGAAGGAACTTCATGACAACCCATCAACATGGGTTCAGGAAGGGTAAATCTTGCCTCACTGGCTTAATAAAATTTAAAAAAAAAGCTGGAGAAACAGGCAGGAGAGTTACACTGAGGGGTGAGACCTCAGATTAGCGTGGAGTCACCAGTGGAGTCCCACAGGGCTTTGTATTCGGACCTATCCTGTTTCTGATATATGTAAATGATCTCCCAGAGAGTATAGACTCATTCTCCTCAATGTTTGCTGACGATTCCAAAATTGTGAGAAGGATTAAGACAGAGGAGGACAGCTTGAGGCTTCAAGAACACCTGGACAAGCTGCAGGAATGGTCAAACAAATGGTTGTTAGAGTCTAACCCAAGCAAATGTAATGTAATGAAGATTGGTGTAGGGACCAGGAGGCCATATACAAGGTATCATTAGGGAGATGAAATTCTTCAAAAGTCAGAAGGAGAGAAAGACTTGGAGGTTGATGTCACACCAGACCTTTCCCCTGAAGCCCACATCAAGAGAATAACATCAGCGGCATGTGCCAGGCTGGCCAACATAAGAAAGTTGTGTAAGGAATCATACAGAACTTTGTATTCCACATATGTCAGACCAATCCTGGAGCATGCAGTTCCAGCATGGAGTCCATATTCAAGCATTAGACTATACTGGAAAACGTTCAAAAGTTTCCCACCAGACTAGTATCCGAACTGAGGAGTATGAACTATGAGGAGAGACTACGGGAAATATATCTCACGTCGCTGGAAAACAGAAGAGTTAGGGGGAACATGATCAAGTCAACATGATTCTTATAGGAATTGATAGGACAGATAGACAGGCTGTTTATCACAAACGGCACACGCACTAAGGGACACAGGTGGAAATTGAGTGCCACAGAGATATTAGAAAGAACATTTTTAGTGTCAGAGTGATTGACAAATGGAATGCATTAGGAAGTGATGTGGTGGAGGCTGACTCCATACACAGGTTCAAGTGTAGATATGATAGACCCCAACAGACTCATGAACCTGTACATCAGGTGATTGAGAGATGAGAGGCTGGATAATAATGGTTGTCGGTTGCGGTTGTAGCTTTCATGGTAGTGAAAGCTACCATGAAAGTACTCCATGGTAGGTACTCCATGGTTTGGTACTCCAAACCATGGTACCAGGTTTGGTACTCCATTCTTCCAGGGAGGAATGGAGTACCAAACAGCTGTGGGCATTTTCTTTTTTATTATCTACTAGCTGTACCCGGGCACACATTGCTGCAGCTCTGCAACGCATGTACGTTGCTGAGCAACAGCAACCCTTCCCCTGTCTTCCAGTCCTCCCCACCATTCCCCCTCCCCCGTCCCTTCGTCCTCCTTACCATTCCCACTCCCCCATCCCCTCGTCCTTCCAACCATTCCTCACTCCACCATCCCTATGTCCCCCTCACCATCCACCTCTCCACCTTCCCCTCGTCCTCCTAACCATTCCCAACTCCACCGTCCCCTCGTCCTCTCCCTCTCTCTCCCGTCCCCTCGTCTTCCCTACCATTCCCCCCTCCCCCGTCCCCTCGTCCTCCCCAACTTCCCTGTCCCTTTGTCCTCCCCCACCCCACCAATCTCCATTCCCCTGTCCCATCGTCCCCACCATCCCCAACTCCCCTGTCCCCTCATCCTCCCCACCATTACCCAATCCTATGTCCCCTCGCCGTCCCCACCCTCCTCCACTCCCGTCCCCTCGTCCTCCCCACTCCCTAGTTCGAAGCATTCCCAAATGATCTGATGTTCCCATCAGAAAATTGGGAACATCAAATCATCTCATTTTCCCATCACTGAAATATAAGAAAACCATTAAAAACGAAATGAAAACCAATGAAAAAATAAACAAATAAACTATACTCACGAAATGAACGGTATGGTAAATAACAAAGCTCAATTCCAATGCAATGTCATGCAAAAGGATTAAATAAAAATGAAAACAAATCGAAATCTATGAAAATTCAATTTATCAATGAAATCGGAAACATTGAAATGGAATCGAAACATATTTAGTATAGCGAAATTTGTTCTTATGTGCAACAGATGAGGCTTATTTTTTTTTAAATCATGTTTTTACCTGTCACAAGTGTGGCATCTATACTTATACTCACGAAATGAACGGCATGATAAACAACACAGCTCCTCTGTTCCAATGCAAAGTCACAAAAAATAATTATATCACAATGAAAATAAATTGACATGTATGAAAATTAAATTTGTCAATGCAATCAAAAACACTGAAATGGAATCGTACCATACTTAGTATAGAGTGTGTGGCTCTTACGTGCAACAGATGGCACTGTTTCTTAAAAAAAATGTTTTTACCTGTCACAGGTATGGCATCTATACTTATACTTACGAAATGAATGGTATGGTAAACAACACAGCGTAATTCCAAAACAATGTCACTCAAAATAATACCATAAAAATTTAAATAAATCAAAATCAATGAACATTAATAACATATTTAGTATAGCATGTGTGTTGCTATTGCGTGCAACAGATGGCGCTGTTTTGTTAAAAAAACATGTTTTTACCTGTCAGAGGGGTGACATCTATATAGTAGGTATATAAAAACACACGCATATTCGAATGGAACGTTGTGTCAGAATTTCAAAGCAATCGGTGAAGAACTCTGGGAGATTACAGCGTGTGTTACTCTTACGTCCAACAGATGAGACTGTTTTTTAAAAAAGCATGTTTTTTCCCTGTCACTGGTGAGACATGTGTATAGGTGGTATATAAAAACACGCATCTATTCGAATGCAACGTCATGTAAAAATTTCAAAGCAATCGGAAAAGAGGTTTTGAAGATTTCTCTCACATGAAAACCACTTGAAAAGCACAATTAAAAAAAAAAACATATTTTTTCTGTCACAGACGTGACATCAGTATAGTATGTATATAAAAACCCGCTCGGATGCGAATGGAACATTGTGTGAAAATTTCAAAGCAATCGGTGGAGAACTTTCAGAGATTAGCGATGTTGAACAAATGAACCTTTCCATTTTTATTTAAATAGATATAAATAAAAATTAAAATGTTCGGTTGTGCATAACCCTTAATCTCCGAAAGTTCTTCACCGATTGCTTTGAAATTTTCACACAACGTTTTATTCGCATCCGGCCAGGTTTTTATATACATACTATATAGATGTCACGTCTGTGACGACAAAAAAACATGCTTTTTCTGAAAACTGAGTTTTTCATGTGAAGGAAATCGTCGAAACCTCTTTATTGAGTGTTTGAAATTTTGACACAACGTTGCATTCGAATAGGCCCGTCTTTTTTTATATCTACTATATACATGCCTCACCTGAGACAGGAAAAAACAGACTTTTTTTGAAAAACAGCGCCATCTGTTGGACGTAAGAGCAACACATGCTGTAATCTCCAAAATTTCTTCACCGATTGCTTTGAAATTTTGACACAACGTTGCATTCGAATAGGTGCGTCTTTTTATATACCTACTATATAGAAGCCACCCCTGTGACAGGGAAAAACATGCATTTTTTCAAAACAGCACCATCTGTTGCACATAATAGCAACATGCACGCTATACTAAATATGTCACGAATTCCATTTCATTGTTTCTGATTGCATTGATAAATTTTATTTTCACAGATTTTTATTTATTTTATTTTCTACTGAATTATTTTGTGTGACATTGTGTTGAATTGAGCTGTGTTGTTTACCATACCGTTCATTTCGTAAGTATAGATGACACACCTGTGACAGGTAAAACTATGCTTTTTTTGAAAAACAGCACCATCTGTTGCATGTATGAGCAACACACATGCTATACTAAATATGTTACAATTTCATTTCAGCGTTTCTGATTGCATTGATAAATTGCGTTTTCATAGATTTTTATTTATTTTCATTTTGATTTAATTATTTTGTGTGAATTCCGTTGCAATTGAGCTGTCTTGTTTACCATACCATTCATTTCGTGAGTATAGTTTATTTTTTTATTTTGTTTCATATTTTCATTTCATTTTTTAACTGTTTTTCTTATATATCAGTGATGTAAAACATCAGCTCACTTTATATTCCCAATTTTCTGATGGGAACATCAGACCTTTTGGAAAGGCATCGGATGAGGGAGTGGGGAATGGGGGGGATGACGAGGGGACGGAAGTGAGAGATAGTGTGGAGGACGAGGGTACAAGGAAGGGGGTAATGGTGAGGAAGGACGATGAGACGGGGGTTTGGGATAGTGGGGAGGAGAAAGGGACAGGGAAAGTTGCTGTGACTCAGTAGCTGCTAGTAAAGATATAAATTTTATGCTGGGCCATGTACTAGCTATCATAAGTGTCTCTGCTGGGCGAGGGCTAACACCAATCTGATTATGGGGTGTGGCCCTCGGCTGTCCCTCGGGCGAGCACACAAGGAGCACCTAGTTCTGAAAGGTTCCGAGTAGACATAACAACATGGCGCCCACCATACCCATACATACGGGTTACTTAGTATATAATATGGTAACCATTATCCTTACAGCTAGACATAAAAACTATGAATGTTAGGGGCTAGTTCTTCACGAATGTAGTCATCTTCTGCTACATACTGGCAGTCAGGAAGTGAGGAGCTGATGTAACGCATCCATTGTCCTTTACAGACAGGAACACCACAGTCACACAAGCATGTATCATCCGACTGTTGTTGGTGCACTGTCAAAATAACTGGTCTGGACCGAAAGTTGTAAGTATGAGTACTTGGTGATGCGCTACCATTGTTCGTGTCTTCGACTAGAGTGGGTGTCACGGTGGTAGGGTCAGTCATTACATGGTCATTGACAGGTGCTGGGCTGTCTTGGTCAACAGTCAGTCGGGCTAGTTTCATGTGACTGAGATGTTCATTTACATGTTCACCTGTAGCAAGGTTTTCCAGCTTGTACTTGGTACCTGTAATATGCTCAAGAACTCTGTAAGATCCAAGAAACTTCTCAGTCAGCGTATACATGGGACCATCTCATTGCTGGTTGAGGATCATTACTAAAGATCCAGGTCCTATTTTTGTAGGTTTAGCATGAGCGTTTTGTAACCTAGTGAAATCGTCAGTAGCTTTAGATAGGTATTCCTTGACTCTCAGGAATACCAATTGAGTGTCTCTTTGTTTGACTTTAACATAATCATCATAGTTGTAAAGTGACACAGGCGGTGAGGATATGAGAGCATTAGGGAATCTCATGTCTGTCCGATAAAGCCCAGAGTGAGGTGTATCTCCTATTGAGGAGTTGACAGAGGAGTTTATCGAGCTTTGGACGATTGGCATAAGTTCATCCCATTTGTGACTGTCCCGATTGACTGTTACTCTGAGTGCGTTATTGACTGTTAATTTCTTATTTGTTCTTTCAGCAAGACCATTGCTAGCCGGTTGATAAGGCATTATATTGCACTTTTTATTTTTGTACAGTTTAGCCAGTTGTTCCATAACAGAATTGTTGAATTCCGGGCCTTTCAGTATAGTATACTGACAACGGCGAGAGTCCACCTAGAGTTATACCGAGAGTATAACCCTAGGTGGACCATACCTGCAAATTATGTTATTATGAAATGCATTATGCAGTTTTGTTTGGAATTGGAACCAGTTTACCGTATTTAGAGAAGTTATCCACCGCAACTAGAAGATGTTTATTACCTTTGAAAATTTCAGCAAAGTTCGTTAGCAAGTCCATAGAAACACGGTCCCAAGGTGCATTAGTCGTAGGGTAAGTCTGAATTGGGTTCAGCCCAGCAACATGGGTTCTGTTAGCTAGGCAGGTTAGACATTGATCCTAGTGATGTTTAATCTGTTTTGCCATTTCGGGCCAGTAATACTCGAGGCAAGCCTGCTTTATGGTGCAGTCCTTGCCAGGATGTGCACTGTGCGTCATGGACAAGTTTCAACACGATAGGTACTATCGACGCAGGAATAACAGGTTGATGTATCATTCTGGCAGGAGAGCCAAACATAACCTTCATGTGGAGTACGTGGTTTACGAGTACTAGTTCCTTGAGTGGCATAGGAGACTTGACTGTAAGAGTCGTTTTCGGGTTCATTAGAAAGCTTATAATCGGTGCCCACATTGGGTCTTGTTGTTGTGCTATTTCTACATCTTGCAAGTCTGTCGAAGGGTATTCTACCTGAACAGGAGCGACGTAGTGGGAGAGGGCATCGGCAACTACATTATGTCTGCCAGGTAAGTTTCCAAACGTGGGTAAGAACTCTTGTATTGTGAGCGACCAACGGGCAAACTTACCTATTGGGTTCTATTTTTTCGTCAGTACATGGACAGGGTAGTTGTAGATGATGTCTCTGAAATGTTTGAGAGCCCACACTACAGCTATAGCTTCTCGTTCTGTTGTCGAGTAATTCTTTTCTGCTTTGGAGAGAACTCAGCTTGCATATGCAATGGCATGTTTTTTTCTGTCGCTAGTCTATGTTAGTACGGCTCCTAATCCAATATTACTGGCGTCGGTGACTATGACAAACGATTTGGAGAAGTCTGGGAACTTGATAATGTGAGCTGATATCAAAGCCTCTTTAAGTGTTTTAAACGCTTTCTCCTGATCAGCTGTCCTGGCGAATAGGCGTCTTTCTTAAGGAGGTGAGTGAGAGAAGACTCAATCACTGAATAGCCAGCGATGAAATGGCGATAGAATCCTGTTAGGCCTATGAAGTTTTGTACAGCATCAACATTATGAGGGACAGGATACTTCTTCACAGTGTCTATCTTTGAGTTAAGAGTGGTAATGCCGTGTGAGATGACTTTATGGCCTAGAAACTTTATCTCTTTTTTTCATGAAGTCACATTTGATAAGTTTGATCTTCAAATTAGCTTCAGATAGTTTCTGAAGAGCAAGTTCTAAACTTTGAAGGTGGGTCGGTACATCCTTGGATATGATTATGAGGTCATCGAGGTAAACCTTGAGGGTATTACCTATCATTCGTCGGAACAAGTTTGTCATAAGCCTAGAGAAAGTAATAGGGCTGCTGCATAAGCCAAAAGGTATGCAGGTGTACTAGTAATGGCCACTAGGGACTGAAAACTCTGTCAGTTCTCGGCTTTCTGGGTCAAGTGGTATTTGCCAAAAACCTTGCAATAGATCAAGAGAAGACGAAACCTCATTCTGGCCTATGTTCTGCAATAAGTCAATGAGCACGGGATGTGGAAACCTATCTGGTATCGTCACGTGGTAAAGTTTTCTGAAATCAACGATGGGCAAGAGCCATCCATCCTTCTTGGGTACTATGATCAATGGAGCATTCCATGGAGAGGTGCTTTCTTCAATAACACCTCCATGTAACATCTCGTCAATATGACGGTCTGCAACAGCTCGTTGAGAATGAGGCAATCTATATGCGGGTACATAAATTCGTTGAGTACCTGGTTCAAGAGGAATTTTGTGAGTGATGAGGTGTGTCATGCCAAGTTGTTCTCCTGTCAGTTCCACAACAGTGTTTGTTGAGGATGGGGGGCTTGGGCGTTTGGGAAGTCAGTGGGACTAAGGTGCTCAGGCGAGATCGCTAACTGATTTCAATTTGTCGTATGAGAGAGTGCAAGTACCATTAGTTCAGTAGAGTCTTCATCCACTACTCGCACCACTAACGAACAATGGGTGAAGTATACAATGTGTGTCTATGTGAGGTGAATGTTGGCATTGTGACATTTGCAACATAAACAGCAGTAGAGATGTTCTGCATCTGATGAAAGGACGGTTCTATGTAGGTACCTTTTATTTGACATGTGACACTGTCTGCTATTACGTGATCTAGGTCAGGTACACCAGGAATTTTGACAATAACCTTTGTTAGTGTGGAGAATGTTGAAAGGTGTCTTGGTGTAAGATGCCTCTGACTTGATTGATGTTAGACTCTAGGCAAGGTAATGAACAATTGCTGGGGCCCCTTGCAAAGATTCATTGACTTCATCGACCTGTGATATTGTGTGGCTGTGTGATGGACTGGTGTCAGTAAGTGATTGAGTGACAGCTTTGTTTGGACGTGTCTGGTAACGTGTATCTTGGTCACTCCTGGCTTTTATGTAACTGATATAGTCCCTATGGTTGGTGAACTCGTGTCCCCATGGGGAACACACCACAAAGAGGTACTACTGTGTCACCAATTGTTGTTTCCCAATGGCAAGCATCGATAGTAATTAAAAAGATGTCTCCTGGGAACCGAATATTATCTACAAGTAAACAGGTCATGGCGACTGATCTGTCATCAACTATCAACTCTTTGTCAGCTTCACCCAACACTGCAGTCATTCCTCCAGAAACTTCACTAAGGTTGGAGTCAGATGGCTGGCATACAACAAGTCTGTTGTGTATGTCATTCAAGGCGGTTCTTTGATGATGATGACTCTAGCTCCTGTGTCTAGGAAAATTTTAACTTGTTGACCTTTCAGAGTGGTTGTAATCAGAGGTCCTTCTGTCTTTGTTAGGCATGTTAGTACGAGACTGGTGTGGTCGACGTGATGTCTGAAGCACATGATTGTGAGTACTGTCAGCATGAGGAGGTGTACGGTATCCTCCTCTGCTAATATATTAAACCTGTTATGGGTAGGTACTGATTATGCAGGGTGGTCGTCTCGCTTCCCTATGTCATGCTGGTTTACAAAGGCTGCTATGTTTTCCCCCGATTGCGAGTATGGTCTGGTCTGGTCTAAGTACCCGTAGGTCTAGTCTGCGTTATTCGTGAAGGCTGTAACACCGTTTGTCAGCCGCGAGTCAGTGTCCATCTGTGTTGGGACTGTCAGTCTTCGCGAACCTAACATGGGCAGTAGGTCGGGTTGCAGGAGCACGTGCAAGGCTCGGTCGGCGATGGTTAGGGGTTGCAGCATGTGGTTGGTTATTGGCAGGTTATTGGGGTAGCTTGATTAGAACCTCGGCGAGCTCGACAGTCAACAGTGTCATGACCATGGAGCTGGTGATAGGTGCAGAATGGTGCACGAGCTGCTCGGCAGTCTGACATTTCATGTACAGGTCTGCGGTGAAATATGCAATAAGGACGGTTGTGATATACAGTATTGCTTGCACTGTTATGTCTTCCATGCGGTTGGTAACGAGTGCTGTTTGATGTGCATTCTGCCTAACGGTGGCCAGGTTTGCCACAGTTAAAGCATTCTGGCGTTTGCGGGTGAGGAGGATAATGAGGAGAGTTAGTCCTGGAGTATGACCTGGGGCCATGTGAGGGTGGAGAAGACCTAGCATGAGTCTGAATGTTACTAGGGAAAGAACGCGTGACAACGTTTGCAGGGTTATGGGATTGATTGCACTGAAAACGGCAGTGTTGTGCAGAGTCCCGGTTCTTTAGCCTCTCAGTGGAATCTATCATCTCATCCATTAATTCCCAAATAGTGTTGTTTGGCCCAAAGTCCTTAGCTTGTATTTCCTTTAGTATGACCTCGGGGGGCATGACGCTGTATGGCACCAAATCTCAGTAGCTACACACATTACCTATGGTGAGGCTTTCCTTTGCTTCCCATCTAGAACCCATCAAAGCTGATTTCAGTGAGCTATGGAGCTTATCTAATCGTCTGCCGAATGCTTTGCGTGTCTCATCAGGACGCATTACCCAGCAAACACAAATCGTATAGAAAACGTTCGTCTATCTCTTGCCATAGGTGTAGGAATGATTTGCATTGAGAATGGTGCAGGAGAGCCTTTGAGAAACTTTTAATCCAAAAATTCAAACACATAAGTTTTATAATAAATTGTTTATATACAACTATGTTGTTCCTAATGTATTACAAATAGTTTTTACATGTTTAAATATATAATTTATGGTGTTTTTTGTAAAATTCATTAACAAATTGTGAATGATATTTAATGGCTGAATGAAACCGTCAAAATACATTTAGTTATTCTATGATCAGAAAAAAATAGTTTTCCAATTTTTTATAAAAATCGCTCTTTTTAACACAATTTGACTCCTTGTGCATTCCACTAAACACTAATATCATGTTTAAAAATATAATTTATGTATTATTCCCTAAAATAATTTAAATAAATTATAAATGTTGTTGGAAAGTGGTGTGAAAGAATCAGAAAACGTTTTGTTGTCTTATATATTGGCGTGTTCTTATTAACTATGTCTCCAGTGCACAGTTTATCAAACAAGAAGATTAACGTTCGTCAACCCTTAAAATCTTATATGTTATCTTGCTGTTGCAAAATGGGTGAATCTTTAAGAACAGTATCTATATGACAAATGGTGTTTAACCTAACTCAAACATTGTAGGGTTTATTATTCTACACATATTTCTAATGACTCTTAGATGTTTACATTCTCTGAAGTATAATTGTGAAGGCTGTGTCCTTCACTCTCACAACAGATTCTTAAACTCCTCTGCATGTTCAACCATAATTGTTTCCATTCTGAATCTCCATGGACATTTGTATCCAAAATTAAACCAATGTGGTTTCCTTCAGCAGCCAGTACATTTGCTAATTCATTTCCACAGATTCCAACATGGTAGGAGATTTACAGAAATTTGGCTACTCATATTGTTATCTATTACATGAATGCATTTCCATATTATAATAAAAATACATGAGTTTATGATAAATTCGTTTTTTGTGATATAACATTTGTATGCTGTTTTTTCTTTAAACCCCATACTGAACTAAATCACGAGAGTATATATTATTTATTAAGAAGCGCCACCACTGACCGCCAATTAAGTGCTCACATCAATTATAACTCTATAAGAAATAACACACAAGCCATGCACAACTGTCGATCAACATTGATGCTGCACACACACTCAGGCGCCGCCTCGACTCAAAATTGCCACTCATCAGTCATATGGAGGAGAAAACTTTGACAAATTTCACCTATCATAAATAACAGTCTCCGTCTTTCGTCAGTCTTTCTCATAAATTCAGTCTCCGTGGTGTAGTGCTAAGACACTCGCCTGGCGTTCCGCGAGCGCTATGTCATGGGTTCGTATCCTGGCCGGGGAGGATTTACTGGGTGCAAATCCTTAACTGTAGCCTCTGTTTAACGAAACAGTAAAATGTGTACTTGGATGATAAATCAATTCTTCTCGGCGGGGGATCATATTCCAGGGACCTGCCTGAAACGCTACGCGTACTAGTGGCTGTACAAGAATGTAACAACAACTCTTGTATATATCTCAAAAAAAAAAAAATAATACAAGCACCACCATTGACTGCCAAGTGCTCATATCAAGTCTAACTCTAAGAAACAACACGCAATCGTTGTAAATAACCATGTCAACACGGACTCTGGACACTATACGTCTCCCAACATCATCACTCATGCTGGCATCAAGATGGAAATGTTAGGACTAATAGTGCCTATAGTGTCGTGGTGAATAGTATCGTGGAGTATAGTGTCGTGGAGTATAGTGTCGTTGAGTATAGTGTTGTGGAGTATAGTGTCGGGGAGTATAGTGTCGTGGAGTATAGTGTCGTTGAGTATAGTGTCGGGGAGTATAGTGTCGTGGAGTATAGTGTTGTGGAGTATAGTGTTGTGAAGTATAGTGTCATGAAGAATAGTGTAGTGGAGTATAGTGTCGTGGAGTATAGTGTAGTGGAGTCTAGTGTCGTGGAGTATAGTGTCGGGGAGTATAGTGTCGTTGAGTATAGTGTGGAGTATAGTGTCGTGGAGTATAGTGTCCGGGAGTATAGTGTCATGGTGTATAGTGTCGTGGAGTATAGTGTCGTGGAGTATAGTGTCGTGGAGTATAGTGTTGTGAAGTATAGTGTTGTGGAGAATAGTGTAGTGGAGTATAGTGCCGTGGAGTATAGTGTCGTGGAGTATAGTGTCGTGGAGAATAGTGTAGTGGAGTATAGTGCCGTGGAGTATAATGTCGTGGAGTATAGTGTCGTGGAGTATAGTGTAGTGGAGTATAGTGTAGTGGAGTATAGTGTCGTGGAGTATAGTATCGTTGTGTATAGTGTCGTGGTGTATAATGTCATGAAGTATAGTGTCGTGTATAGTGTCGTGGACTATAATGTTGTGGAGTATAGTGTCGTGTAGTATAGTGTCGTGGTGTATAGTGTCGTGGAGTATAGTGTCGTGGTGTATAGTGTTGTGGAGTATAGTGTCGTGGAGTATAGTGTTGTGGTGTATAGTATCGTGGTTTATAGTGTCGTGGAGTATAGTGAAGTGGTGTATAGTGTCGTGGAGTATAGTGTCGTGGTGTATAGTGTCGTGGAGTATAGTGTCGTGGAGTATAGTGTCGTGGTGTATAGTGTCGTGGAGTATAGTGTCGTGGAGTATAGTGTCATGGTGTATAGTGTCGTGGTGTATAGTGTCGTGGAGTATAGTGTCGTGGACTATAGTGTCGTGGAGTATAGTGTCGTGGAGTATAGTGTTGTGGTGTAAAGTATCGTGGTTTATAGTGTCATGGTGTATAGTGTCGTGGAGTATAGTGAAATGGTGTATAGTGTCGTGGAGTATAGTGTCGTGGTGTATAGTGGCGGCCTGGGGGTAAGGTGGACATGGGGCGGCCTGGGGGTAGGGTGGACATAGAGTTGCGTGGGGTGGACATGTCGGGAGGGGTTGGGGTTGTTGAGGGTGGGGTTGGGAGCGTGGAGTCGCTTGTGCATCCATGGAAAACATCTATGTTTACTATATTTCCCCACACTGAGACTCGTCTCCTGTCCCATGTGGCAAATCAATGCACCTCACAACCCCATAACAATCAACAAACAAAAAAACATTCATGCACCAGTTCTCTGTTTGTTCTTATATATTTCGAAACTAAGGAAAAAAAAAGTTTCTATCCAGCGCCATACATCAACGCGTTGTTTAGACAAGGGACTGACAGGTGTCTTTGTCACCCCAGACCCAGGCGAAATGAATGAAATTCTTTGCACTCGTTACAGGAGACCCACATTCGGCATTAAAGAGATGAAAGATAGAGTTTACTCTACTGAATACTAAGACAAAAAGGGATTACCAAAAAAAATTAAAATAATATATTTTACGTTAAATAAATTTAGTTACGTTAATTGAATGGCTATATTCGAGAAACAACTGGCTACGCGCTTGGGCGAGATGGTGCTGGAATAATTTAAAAAAGTTAGCACTGAACTCTGTGTCGAGTCAACCCGCAAAAAAATACAGACTCTCATGCCAAATTCGCTTAAACCCTTTAAATTACAATTTTTAATTTACAACTTTTAAACTAGGATAACATTAATAGCCCGCAGTAAAGAAGAAAAACTAACACATGGGACATGCATTTGTCACGCTAATCCCAATTTCTACCAAAATCTAAGGTTTGCAACCAAACTGGACTCTTAAAAATTCTATCTCCCAAAACGGGGAAAACGCGTTAAAATCGATAAAAAAAAACAAATATTTCTCCTAACCGGTGAAGTGTACTGAACAACACTGAACGAACATGCATTGATTACACACACGATTCGAATTTTCCGCAATTAACCCGAAATTGCAGCCCAGTGGACTTAGAAAAAATTCTCACACGGCTTCTGTCCCGCACCACGACCACGTGTAAGCAAAACCGAAGCACCACACGACGAAAATCTTAATTCTAGCTATCTATCCTAGGAACACACAAATAAACTTAGGGGGAAAACTTAAAAATATTAAGAGGAACTTCATATATAATTTAAGGAACTCGATTTAACCTATAGGTTTTCCCTACCCATTAACCAATTGTCCGAATCCTAGTGACCCTGACAACTGGATCAACCCCGTACAGAAAGCTGCATGCACGAGAATCGCTATGACTAGATCTGAATCGACAATGACTAGCGTGCGATCACTAGTCATCTATCCGGTTGCCAACCACGTTACTCACTCATCCCTAAATAGCCGGGACCATCTTCATGAATTAACCGTAACACCTAGCTTTAGGGTCGTCCGCACTTGCCCGCCCACAGACCCTTACAGTACCCTCGTGGCATCCCACAGAAAACACTGCCCCTGACAGTTCAACCCAGAACGTCTGTCGTATGTGGCATCCACATGAAACTCTTACATTAATATAGGAGGTCGAGTAATATACCTTGTCCACTCAATGTAGGTGGTCCTCAACTTAACTGCCTAACTTAACAGTCTAACTTAAAACTACCAGCACTCCACGAGGCTATAGAATCGCCTACTCTATGCAAATCACACTACATATGCTTCCTGCGAACTTAACGCGTGGCCCCCGGCTGATCTCTGACCATGCAGCATGACCTAACGGAAAGACGCGTGAGACTTCAATAATTTTTAAGAAATTATTGAAACACCGCTGCCTACCATTGTAACACGGGACTGTATTGGTTCTACTCTGTCCACCATCCTGCCCGTGAAGATGCTTACTGAAATTTAACCGAATTCCAAAGGACCCCAGAGTATACTCTAAAGCCGAGTTCCACGCCACGTGGTCTTAACCATTTGATCGGCTCAGCTTCTACAGACACGTGACGTCGCACCAGGTTTTCTAGCAAACTCAAGGGATCCCTTTACGCCGCCACCACCAGACCATTAACCTGAAGCGTCAATCAGTTGGGGTCTGAACCAATTAATCGATCATTACAACCTTGGGGCTTGATCCCCAAATTACGTGGAAAAGGGGGAAGAATCTACATTAAGTGTGAGAATTATAGCAACAAAAGGGATAAATAAACTCTTAACCTGTGTTAGGCTTGCGGCCCAACTAAAACTTCAGACTCCTGGAGACCACGTGAC
Source organism: Procambarus clarkii (assembly GCF_040958095.1). Taxonomy (NCBI): domain Eukaryota; kingdom Metazoa; phylum Arthropoda; class Malacostraca; order Decapoda; family Cambaridae; genus Procambarus; species Procambarus clarkii. The sequence continues at coordinate 47,786,713 of NC_091173.1, forward strand.
CAGGACATGGACACATTCAAAAATGGAATTAATAAAATACAAATAACAAGCTAATTATTTGGTTGAACTCTTTTAAACTGAAGGTAATTGCACAGGCATCTTAGGGAAAAGTTATTTCCAATTACAATATGGCTATTTGACCTTTGAGAATTACTAACTGTGGAAGGCTTTGGTGACCCATGACCAGGGTCGCCAAAATTAATCCATGTCAGAGGCTAGTCCTAACTAGTGATACCACTAAAGGTGACTTATTCAGTATTCTGACTATTGAGACTACTCTTGATACTGGAACAGGAGTTCTATTGTATACAATATGAATGAAGACTTGAATTTCTCTAAATTTTTGAATTCTGTAAAATAATTCATTATACGTTGCTTAAGACAGAGGCTTTTGTAAGCCTAACCGCTAATCCCAGGAGAGATACTCCAAGGTTCCCGAGTCAGGTCAACTACCGCCTGACTCCAATTCTTGTACAAGAGCGTATACCACTGCATCCCCTACAATCACTTATGTTAAAACAACTTCAGTTGTTACACTCCTTCCTCCTCGCCCTCCTCCTCCTCCTTCCGCTTCGCCCTCTTCCTTCTCGTCCTCCTCCTTCTGCTTCACCCTCCTCCTTCCTTCCTTCTCGACCTTTTCCTCCTCCTTTCTTCCTCCTTACCCTCCTCCTCCTTCCTTCCTTCGTCCTTTCCCTCCTCCTCCTTCCTGCCTTCCTCCTTTCCCTCCTCCTTCTTCCTTCCTTCTCGCCCTCCTCCTCCTCCTCCTTCCTTCTTGCCCTTCTCCTCCACCTTGCAATGCTCCTCGTCCTTCCTTCTCGCCCATTTCCTCCTCCTTCCTACTTGTGAATAGTATATGAAGAGAATAGTATATATAGAATAGTATGAAGAGAATAGTATTCTCTTCATCCTTCTTGCCCTGCTCCTCCTTCCTCCTGGCCCTGTTCCTTCTCCTTCCTCCTGGCCCTGTTCCTTCTCCTTCCTCCTTGCCCTGTTCCTCCTCCTTCCTCCTGGCCCTGCTCCTCCTCCTTCCTCCTGGCCCTGTTCCTTCTCCTTCCTCCTTGCCCTGCTCCTCCTTCCTCTTCACCCTTCTCCTCCTCCTTCCTCCTCGCCCTCCTCCCCCATTCCTCCACGCCCTCCTCCTTCCTCCTCCTTCTTCCTTGTTGTAAATTTCCAACAATTATTTCGCATCCTTACTACAATAGGATGTATTTCCTGTATTAGGCTTCTGAATCATTCAATACTCATTTAATAATCCTTAGTACAATGGGATGTATTTCCTGTACTAAGTGTAATAATTAACTAACACTACTAATCCGTGGTTCCAAGGGGTTGTCATAGCCAGGGGGTGGTAATGGGGGACGAGCTCCCATGACCAATAAAATGCTCCTATACCGCATGCGTCTCAAATAGCCTCTGACAACCAAGTCCAACTCCTGGCCTGCACGGGTGGCTTAGTCTAAGTCAGGCGGAACTGCTTTTACCGACAGGAGAAGGGGCGAGGGCGTACCTCTGGCGCCTTAAAACCAGCTGCTCCGGGTAGATGGGACTCGATAGCCTGGGAAGGCAGCCCATCTAGGGGAAGGAAAACCCTGATTTTAAACCTCCGCTGCCTTGCGGCCATACCCCTTTTTTGGGAAAGGCTTCAGGAGTCAACCTCGAGGAAAAATCCGGAGTTGGAGCCCCTAAGGCAGTTCGTTGTTGACGTCGACCTCGTTCTGGCAGCTCCTGCGACGTTGCTGGAACCATGCGTATTGGCATTTGCCTTTCTATTGGATAATTTCAGCAACGTGGAGAGGGGGGACCTGCTGCATGGGTAACAGCTTCTCCTCCATATCTACCTACCCAGGCTTTGCGCCCTGGAGAGGACACTCCAGCTTCGCCTCACAGCGTCGAACCAACACGGGAAGCGACAGTCTACTGGTTTTAAGTCTTCTGCTCGATTGGCGAAGAGTGTGACGCGAGGGGTTGCTTCCGACGGTGGGAGGGGACATCGCGCCCCACTGGGCAGCTACCGCCCGCCTCAAGCTGGGCAAACCCCAGCCAATAAGGTGTTGCCTCGCCACGGTCCGTTAACCTCACTGGGTGCGTGGGGTTTAGGGTGAAAACCGACAAGCGGCCCGACAACTTTGCACCAAGCAATACCAAACCAAAGAAGAAAATATCAACTGCCCTAAAGCTGGGCACATGGAACGTCAGGACACTGACACCAGGTTTCTCTGACGACCTGCAAGAAATCAATGATGCCCGAAAAACAGCAATCATCGATAGGGAACGGAGCAAGCTGCAGATGGATATTGTTGCTCTCCAAGAGACCAGGCTCCCAGGATCATGATCTGTGAGAGAGAGGACCTTCTCTTTCTTCTGGCAAGGAAAACCTCCAGATGAGACCAGAGAACATGGTGTGGGATTTGCCGTCAGGAATGCACTGTTGGGACACATTATGCCACCGATGGGGGAAACCGAACGAATTCTGTCTCTGCAACTGCACTCCCAAACAGGACCAGTCAATGTAATTAGTGCATATGCACCAACCCTGACTTCTCCATCAGAGGCAAAGGAAAAATTCTACGATGACCTCAACAGAGTCATAGTGAGAATCCCTGTAAAGGAGCCACTGTTCATCCTCGGCGACTTCAACGCCAGAGTGGGTGCCGAGCACAACATTTGGCCCACTTGCCTGGGTCAGTTCGGCATAGGAAGGATGAATGAGAACGGGCATCGTCTGCTAGAACTCTGCTGTCTTCATGGTCTTTGTGTCACCAACACGTTCTTCGGCACAAAGCCTCAACACCGAGTATCTTGGAGACACCCCAGATCCAAGCACTGGCACCAGCTTGACCTGATTCTTACCAGGCGTGAAAGTCTACCCAGCGTCAAGATTACGCGTAGCTACCAGAGTGCTGTCTGTGACACCGACCACTCCCTGGTATGTAGCAGGGTCAAGATGCAACCAAAGAAGATTCATCACTCGAAAAAGGTGGGCAGACCTCGCATCGACACCACCAAGACCCGCAACCAGGACAAGGTGGAAGATTTTGCACACGTGCTCGAGGAAGCTCTCCCTGGCCCAGCTGGGGTCACTGCCTGTAAAAGATGGGAGCATTTCAGAGACGCTGTGTTCAACGCTGCCATTTCCACCTTTGGCAAGAAGACCAGCAGGTCGGCAGACTGGTTCGAGGCTCACTCGGAAGAGATGTCACCTGTAATCGAAGAGAAGAGAAACGCCTTGGCAGCCTACAAAGCCTACCCAAGTCAGCGCAACTTACAGATGCTTCGGGCCGTCCGCTGCAAAGTGCAGCAGAGCGCCAGGCGATGTGCCAACAACTATTGGCTCCAGCTCTGCTCCCAGATACAGACTGCAGCAGATACAGGCAATGTAAGGGGAATGTATGACGGCATCAAGCAGGCCCTCGGCCCAATCCAAAGGAAGACCGCTCCTCTGAAATCTGCCACTGGCGAGGTAATTCAGGACCAGACACTGCAGCTGAAGCGCTGGGTCGAGCACTACTCTGAGCTATACGCCAGGGACAATGTGGTCACCGAAGATGCCCTGAGCGCCATTGAGTGTCTGCCTGTGTTAATGGAGCTCGACAGCGAACCGACCCTGGAAGAACTCAGCGATGCCCTAGACTCCCTTGCTTCTGGTAAAGCTCCTGGCAAAAATGGCATTCCTTCTGAGACCTTGAAGTGCTGCAGAGGTAGCCTGCTCATGGAGCTGCATGAAATTCTCTGCCTCTGCTGGGAAGAAGGAGAGGTGCCACAGGACATCGTCACACTGTATAAGAATAAAGGTGACAGGGGCGACTGCAACAACTACCGTGGAATCTCCCTCCTCAGTATTGTCGGAAAGCTGTTTGCTCGAGTCGCATTGAAGAGGCTCCAAGTACTTGCAGAGAGAGTCTATCCAGAATCACAATGCGGATTCAGAGCTGGCAGGTCCACCATCGACATGGTCTTTTCCCTCAGACAACTGCAGGAGAAATGCAGGGAACAGAAGCAGCCACTCTTCGTAGCCTTCATAGATCTGACGAAGGCCTTCGACCTCGTCAGCAGGGATGGCCTGTTCAAGATCCTCCCCAAGATCGGATGCCCACCCAGGCTCCTCAGCATCATCAGATCTTTCCATGAGAACATGAGGGGCACCGTGGTCCTTGATGGCCTAACATCAGACGCCTTTGACATCCGAAGTGGAGTAAAGCAGGGCTGCGTACTGGCTCCAACCCTATTCGGAATTTTCTTCGCAGTTATGCTGCGGCACGCCTTCGGATCTATCACGGAAGGCATTTACCTCCGGACAAGGTCGGATGGAAAGCTCTTTAACCTCGCCAGGCTGAGAGCCAAGACGAAGGTTCGGCTGAGGTGTCGGCGCGACTTCCTTTTTGCCGACGACGCAGCAGTCACTGCCCACTCAGCTGAAGACCTCCAACGGCTCATAACCCGCTTCAGCTAGGCCTCTCAGGCTTTCGGACTCACCATCAGTCTGAAGAAAACGCAAGTCATGGGACAAGGAGTGGACTCCCCACCTGATATCAGCATCTCTGATTCCAAACTGGAAGTTGTTCACGACTTCGTGTACCTGGGCTCCACAATCTCTGACTCCCTCTCTCTTGATCCGGAGCTAAACAAACGCATCGGTAAGGCATCTACTACCATGTCCAGACTGACAAAGAGAGTGTGGGCCAACAATAGGCTAACTGAGCATACTAAGATTCAGGTTTACAGATCCTGTGTCCTGAGCACTCTCCTTTATGGAAGTGAGTCTTGGACACTCCGCGCCCGCCAGGAAAGACAGCTGAATGCCTACCACATGCGCTGCCTTAGACACATCTTGGACATCACCTGGCAGGATAAGGTGACAAACAACAACGTCTTGGGGAGAGCAAGAATCACCAGCATGTACACAATGCTGAAACAGAGACGAATGCGCTGGCTCGGACACGTTGTGCGAATGGGCGATGGCAGGATCCCCAAGGATCTCCTGTACGGAGAGCTGAGGCAGGGAAAGCGTTCAACAGGCAAGCCCTAGCTACGGTACAAAGACGTATGCAAAAGGGACCTGAAAGCCATGGACGTCGATCTTGCTATATGGGAGACACTGGCTGCAGACCGTTCAGCCTGGAGGCAGTCTGTTCAAAGAGGTCTCTCCAAGTTCGAGGAGTCACTTGCCAAGGAATCGGAGGCAAAGAGACAGAGAAGGATAGCCGGTAGCCGGGAAGACAGACCAGAATCGGACTTCGTTTGTGCTCGGTGTGGGATGGACTGCCACTCTCGGATTGGCCTCAACAGTCACACCAGATGCTGTATCAGGATTGACAACTAGGGTGCAACTCCATAGTCTCCCGAGACTGAAGGATGCCTACTACTAATCCGCAGTTTAGCATCACAGAATTCATTGTATTAGGATGTGGAGTGTCATATAATTTTCCTTAGAATCGTGGAAATGTTGCGTCAGTCAGCTAGCCACCAGAAACATTTCATATTAACATATCCAGTACAATCTAGCCTTATTTTGTCTTTTAATAAGGATAAGCATTTATTAATTGATTCACTTTTCGTTAATAAATTTATCATTGTTTACAGGAACTAATTTATGCGGCCACGATTTGCTGTGTCAGTGAATATAATGATAAATTGTATCTCCACTCCAGACCTTTTCTCTTTCATTTAATATCGTCAAAATTAATTGATTACATCACGAGAAAAGAGGAGTCGCCACATAATACCTTTATTGTGACGTAAACATTTGTCACAACGCATTTCCTTCCATATAATTTATGCTCAGAACCCCTACTGGGAGCTATGCGCATGCGCGACTTTCGAGCAGGAAGGGAGAGAATTCACCATACTGGCAAGAGAGACACACGAGACAACCGCCGTTGTAAAGGTGTTCTGAAGTCTGCTTTATCAAGATTAGTCATAATTTAGGATCATCTGGCCATCTACAGACTCCAGACTGATCCGGCAACTTCAATCTTACGGACACCATGTTCGGCAGGGAAGATAAGTATCCTTAATTGTTTTTAGAGGCCTTTAAAATAGAATTCGGTTACCTCCCTGTTCGTTACGATATTTGGCGACACCAAAACCTACGTAAGTGTACGGCTAGTCACCGGATCCATTTAGAATTTACTAATATAGAATGATTGTGGGTTTGGAGTGGAATTTACATAATATATTCATTTCAGCTGGAGTACCAGTGTAGGCGAGACGGCAGCGTCCACTATGGTCACGTGTTTCAAGGATCATTATCTCAGGATTGATTCCAGACTGTTGTAGAGATTGGACGTCAACTACGTTCCTCTGTCACAGCTGAGATTTAATTAGTTCTTATTGTAGATAGTTCTCTCTCAGTGTAAGAATCATACATACTATATTGCACTGATTATTTATTATTAATCTTTATCGTGCAGTAGTATTTTTTGCATTAAATTTTATTTAATCTATGTGTATGCATATTATATTATTATAATCATATTATATTTTCACGTAGACTAACCTCATAGAAACCCACAAATGTGTCATGAAAGCTGGTTCTAGCATGTATAGAATTTACAGTCACTGCAGAATTGAATAATAAAATTACACATGATCATAGAGATCCATAGTCACTGGTTCTCTCATTTAACACCACATTCTGGTCATTCCAGCTATCTCAGATTTAATCTTTATTTTGCATTTATAGAATTATACATTTATTTGAATTAAACTAGAGCCATATTTCCCCACACTCCATGCGCTCCTCCTTCCTCCTCACCCTCCTCCTCCTCCACCTCCTACTTCGTCCTCACCTTCCTCCTCATCCTCCTCACCCTCCCCCTCCACCTACTTCCTCCTCGCCTTCCTCCTCCTCCTCCTTCCTTACCCTCCTCCTCGCCCTCCTTCCTCCTCCTTTCCTCCTCCTCCTTCCTCCTCGCCCTCCTCCTCCTCCTTCCTCCTCGCCCTCCTCCTCCTCCTCCTCCTTCCTCTTCGCCCTCCTCCTCCTCCTCCTCCTCCTTCCTCCTCGCCCTCCTCCTCCTCCTTCCTCCTCGTCCTCCTCCTCCTCCTCCTTCCAACTTGCCCTCCTCCTCCTCCTTCCTCCTCGCCCTCCTCCTTCCACCTCGCCCTCCTCCTCCTTCCTCCTCGCCCTCCTCCTCCTCCTTCCTCCTCGCCCTCCTCCTCCTCCTCCTCCTTTCTCCTCCTCCTCCTTCCTCCTCCTCCTACTCAATCCTTCCTTCCTCCTCGCCCTCCTTCCTTGATGCCCTCCTCCTCCTCCTTGCCCTACTCCGCCTCATAGCCTCCCTTGCCCTGCTCCTCCTCCTTCCTAATCGCCCTCCTCCTCCCTCCTCGCCCTCTTCCTCCTTCTTCCCTTTCTCTCCTCCTTGCCCTCCGTCTTCTCCTCCTTTCCTCCTCCTCCTTACTTCCACCTCGCCCACTTCTCCTACTAATCCTTCCTTCCTCTTCGCCCTTTTCCTCTTCTTCCTTCCTCCTCGCTCTCTTCCTACTCCTCTTTCCTTCCTACTTGCCCTCCTCTTCCTTCCTCCTCGCCCTCCTCCTCCTTATCCTCTTCCTCCTCGCCCTGTTCCTCCTATCTCCTGGCCCTCCTTCTTCCTCCTTGGTCTCCTCGTCCTTGGCCTCCTCCTCCTTGCCCTGCTCCTCATTGCCCTGCTTCTCCTCCTCCTCCTTGCCTTCCTCCTCATTCCTCTCGCCCTGCTCCTCCTCCTTCCTCTTCGCCCTGCTCCTCCTCATTCCTCCTTGCCCTGCTCCTCCTTCCTCCTTGCCCTGCTCCTTCTCCTTCCTCCTAGCCCTGCTCCTCCTCCTTCCTCCTTGCCCTAATCCTCCTAATTCCTCATTGCCCTGCTCCTTCCTCCTTGCCTAGCTCCTCCTCCCTCCTCATTGCCCTGCTCTTCCTCCTTGCCATGCTCCTCCTCCTTCCTCCTTGCCCTGATCCTCCTCCTCCTTCCTCCTTGCCCTGCTCCTCCTCCTTCCTCCTCGCCCTGCTCCTCCTCCTTCCTCCTCGCCCTGCTCTTCCTCCTTCCTTCTTGCCCTCCACCTTCCTCCTCTCCATTCTCCTCCTCCTCCCCCTCCTTCTTTCCTCCTCGGCTTCCTCCCCCTCCTTCCTTCCTTCTCGTCTTCCTCCTCATCCTCCTCCTTACTTCCTCCTCGCCCTCTACTTCCTCCTCGCCCTCTACTTCCTCCTCCTCCTCCTCCTGCCTTCCTCCTCGCTCTTTTCCTCTTCCTCCTTCCTCTTCTCTCTTCTCCTCCTTCCTCCTCGCCCTGTTCCTCCTTGCCCTCCTCCTCTTTTCCCTGCTCCTCCTCCTTACTCCTGGCCATGTTCCTCCCCCTTCCTCCTTGCCCTTCTCCTCCTCCTTCCTCCTTGCCCTTCTCCTCCTTCCTGCTCGCCCTCCTTCTCCCCCTCCTTCTTCCTCCTCGCCCTGCTCCTCCTCCTTCCTCCTTGCCCTTCTCCTCCTCCCTTCTCGTCCTTTTCCTTTCTCCTCGCCCTCCCCCTCCTCCTTCCTCCTTGCCCTCCTTCTCCTCCTCCTTCCTCCTCGCCCTGCTCCTCCTCCTCCTTCCTCCTCGCCCCGATCCTCCTCTTTCCTCCTTGCCCTGCTTCTCCTCCTTCCTCCTCGCACTCCTCTTCCTCCTTCCTCCTCGCCCTCTTCCTCCTAATAACCCTCCTCTTTCTCCTTCCTCCTCCTCCTTTCTCCTCGCCCTTCTCCTTCCTTCCTCTTCGCCATCCTCCTCCTCGTCGTCTTTCCTCCTCGCTCTCCTCCTACTCCTCCTCCTCTTCCTCCTCCTCGCCCTCCTTTTCCTTCTCTTCTTTCATTCCTCCTCGCCCTCCTCCTTCCTCTCCTCCTCATTCCTTCCTCCTTCTCCTCCTCCTCCTTCCTTTCTCCTCGTCCTCGTCCTCCTCCTCGTCCTCCTCCTTCCTCCTCGCCCTCCTCCTTGCCCACATCCTCCTCGCCCTCCTCCTACTCCTCCTCCTCCTTCCTCCTCACCCTGCTCCTCCTCCTTCTCTTCCTTCCTCCTCGCCCTCCTCCTGCTTCTTGCCCTCCTCCTACTCCTTGCCATGCTCTTCCTCTTTCCTCCTTGCCTCCTCCTTCTTGCCCTCCCCTCCTCTTTGCGCTGCTCCTCCTCTTCCTCCTTCCTCCTCGCCCTCCTCCTCCTTGCCCTCCTCCTCCTCCTCCTCTCCTCCTCCTCCTCCTCTTCCTCCTCCTCCTCCTTTATTCCTCCTCGCCCTCCTCCTCCTTCTCTTCCTTCCTCCTCGCTCTCCTCCTGCTTCTTGCCCTCCTCCTACTCCTTGCCCTGCTCCTCCTCCTTCCTCCTTGCCCTGCTCCTACTCCTTCCTATTTGCCCTGCTCTTCCTTCTTCCTGCTCGCCCTCCTCCTCCCCTCCTCCTTCCTCCTCGCCCTCCTACTCCTCCCTCCTCCTCGTCCTCTTCCTTTCTCCTCGCCCTGCTCCTCCTTCCTCCTTGCCCTGCTTCTCCTCCTTCCTCCTCGCACTCCTCCTCCTCTTTCCTCCTCGCCCTCCTCCTTCCTCCTCGCCCTCCTCCTCCTTCCTCCTCGCCCTCCTCCTTCCTCTCCTTCTCCTTCCTTCCTCCTTCCTTCCTCCTTCTCCTCCTCCTCCTTCCTTCCTCCTCGCCCTCTTCCTCCACGTCGTCCTTCCTCCTCGCCCTCCTCCTCCTCCTCCTCTTTCCTCCTTGCACTGCTCTTCTTTTTCCCTCCTCGCCCTCCTCCTCCTAATTACCCTCTTCCTCCTCGCCCTCCTCCTACTTCCTTCCTCCTCGCCATTCTCCTCCTCCTCCCCCTCCTTCTTTCCTCCTCGGCCTCCTCCCCCTCCTTCCATCCTTCTCGTCTTCCTCCTCATCCTCCTCCTTACTTCCTCCTCGCCCTCTACTTCCTCCTCGCCCTCTACTTCCTCCTCCTCCTCCTCCTACCTTCCTCCTCGCTCTTTTCCTCTTCCTCCTTCCTCTTCTCTCTTCTCCTTCCTCCTCGCCCTCTTCCTCCTTGCCCTCCTCCTCCTTTCCCTGCTCCTCCTCCTTACTCCTGGCCATGTTCCTCCTACTTCCTCCTTGCCCTTCTCCTCCTTCCTGCTCGCCCTCCTTCTCCCCCTCCTTCTTCCTCCTCGCCCTGCTCCTCCTCCTTCCTCCTTGCCCTTCTCCTCCTCCATTCTCGTCCTTTTCCTTTCTCCTCGCCCTCCCCCTCCTCCTTCCTCCTTGCCCTCCTTCTCCTCCTCCTTCCTCCTCGCCCTGCTCCTCCTCCTCCCTCCTCGCCCCGATCCTCCTCTTTCCTCCTTGCCCTGCTTCTCCTCCTTCCTCCTCGCACTCCTCTTCCTCCTTCCTCCTCGCCCTCTTCCTCCTAATAACCCTCCTCTTTCTCCTTCCTCCTCCTCCTTTCTCCTCGCCCTTCTCCTTCCTTCCTCCTCGCCATCCTCCTCCTCGTCGTCCTTCCTCCTCGCTCTCCTCCTACTCCTCCTCCTCTTCCTCCTCCTCGCCCTCCTTTTCCTTCTCTTCTTTCATTCCTCCTCGCCCTCCTCCTTCCTATCCTCCTCATTCCTTCCTCCTTCTCCTCCTCCTCTTTCCTTTCTCCTCGTCCTCGTCCTCCTCCTCGTCCTCCTCCTTCCTCCTCGCCCTCCTCCTTGCCCACATCCTCCTCGCCCTCCTCCTACTCCTCCTCCTCCTTCCTCCTCACCCTGCTCCTCCTCCTCCTCCTTCCTCCTCGACCTGCTCCTCCTCTTTCCTCCTCGCCCTCCTCATCCTTCCTCCTTGCCCTCTTCCTTCCTTCCTCCTCGACCTGCTCCTCCTCTTTCCTCCTCCTCCTCCTTCCTCCTCGCCCTCCTCCTTCTCCTCGCCCTCCTAATTACCCTCCTCACCCTAATCCTCCTCCTTACCCCTCGCCCTCCTCCTCCTTTTCCTCCCCTCCTTCTTTCCTCCTTGCCCTCCTCCTCCCTTTCCTTCTTTCCTCCTTGCCCTCCTCCTTCCTTCCTCATCGCCCTCCTCCTCCTCCTTCCTTCCTCCTCGCCCTCCTCCTCCTCCTCCTTCCTCCTTGACCTGCTCCTCCTCCTTCCTTCTTGCCCTGCTCCTCCTTCTTCCTGATCACCCTCCTCCTCACTCCTCCTCGCCCTGCTTCTACTCCTTCCTCCTCGGTCTGCTCCTCCTCCTTCTTCTTTGCCGTCCTCCTCCTTCCTCCTGTTCCTCCTTCTTTCTCCTCGCCCTCTTCCTCCTTCTTTCTGGCCCTCCTCCTCCTTCTCCTCATCGTCCTCTTTCCTTCCTCCTCGCCTTCTCCTCCTTCTCCTCCTCCTCCTCCTTCCTTCTCGCTCTTTTTCTCTTCATCCATGGTCTGCTCTTCCTCCTTGCTCGTTGCCCTGCTCCTCCTCCTTCCTCCTTTCCCTGCTCCTCCTTCCTCCTTGCCCTGCTCCTCCTCCTTCTTCCTCGTCCTCCTCCTCCTTCCTCCTCGCCCTTCTCCTCCTCCTCCTTTTCCTCCTTCCTCCTCCTTTCTCTTCGCTGTCCTCCTCCTCCTCACCCTCTTCCTCCTCCTCTTCCTTGCCCTCCTCCTTGTCCTTTTTCTCCTTCCTTCCTCGCCGCCCTCCTCCTCCTCCTCGTTCCTCATCGCCTTCCTCCTAGCGTTCCTCCTCGCACTTCTTCTCTTCCTCCTTCCTCCTCGCCCTCCTTCTTCTCCTCCTTCCTCCTCGCACTTCTCCTCTTCCTCCTCCCTCCTCGCCCTCCTTCTTCTCCTCCTTCCTCCTCGCCCTCCTCCTCCTTCCTCCTCGGCCTCCTCCTCCTCCTTACTTCCTCCTTGCCCTCCTCCTCCTTCTCCTCCTTTTCCTTCCACCTTGTCCTTCCTCCTTGCCTTGCTCTTCCTCCTTCATCCTTGCCCTGCTCCTTTTCCATCCTCCTTGCCCTGCTCCTCCTCCTTCCTCCTTGCCCTGCTCCTCCTCCTTCCTCCTCGTCCTCTTCCTTCCTCCTCGCCCTCAGCCTCCTTCCTCCTAGCCCTCCTCCTCCACCTTTCTCCTCGCCCTCCTCCTTCCTCCTAGCCCTCCTCCCCTTCCTTCCTTCTCGCCCTCCTCCTCCTCCTTCCTCCTCGGCCTCCTCCTCCTCCTTACTTCCTCCTTGCCCTCCTCCTCCTTCTCCTCCTTTTCCTTCCACCTTGTCCTTCCTCCTTGCCTTGCTCTTCCTCCTTCATCCTTGCCCTGCTCCTTTTCCATCCTCCTTGCCCTGCTCCTCCTCCTTCCTCCTTGCCCTGCTCCTCCTCCTTCCTCCTCGTCCTCTTCCTTCCTTCTCCTCCTCCTCCTCCTTCCTCGCCCTTCTCCTTTCCCTCCTCCTCCTTCCTCTTCGCCCTCCTCCTCTTCCTTCCTCATCACCCTAATCCTCCTCTTTCCTCCTCACCCTCCTCCTGCTCCTTCCACCTAGCCCTCCTCCTTCATCTTTGCTCTTCTCCTTCTTTCCTCCTCGCTCTCCTCTTTCCACCTCGTCCTTCTCCTGATTCCTCCCTCCTTGCCCTCCTCCTCCTTCTACTTCCTCCTCGCCCTTATCCTCCTCCTTCTTTCCTCCTCTTCCTCCTTCCTTCTTGTCCACCTTCTCCTTCCTCCTTGCCCTCCTCCTCCTTCCTCCTCGCCCGTAAAATGTGTTTACACAGTAAAACATTTACACAACACATGTGCATGACACAGAAATAAGTCAGCAGTTTCTAGTACCTGCACACAAATCTGAATTTCAATATACCATAATAATCCCAAGTTAATATATATTTGTGCGATAAAAATCTTGGACGGGAGTCAATCCATTTGGCGACCGTCAGTGGGAAAGACGGGATATAAAATCTCAAGTTAAATACTGAAGGTGCAACTTACAAGAGATATTATGGGTACCTGTTATGTTTCTCTGCAGAAGCTGGTGAGCGAGCCGGGTGTGTCCTCCTTGTATCACGTTCCTCCATGCTGACTCAAGAGAGTGCCTGTCTGTTACCAGAGAAAACAGTATTACATGTGATAATACAGGAAAACAATTTTATGATAAAACACATGAAGACAATGTTATTAGTCACAATGCCAACATATCCTAATTAAACCTCGTGTCACCATTTCTTAATTTTCGTCATTTGAAACATCGTAATGTTGTTCCTCACCTCTTAAATATGTCCTACTTGCTTTTCCTCTCAATACTTCTCCTTCACATATGTCTTATTCATATTATTCCTTGAATATTGTGTTTTACACCATGTTCCTTGTAGAGATGTCTACTACCTCTAGTTCCCCACAGGTTTGTGTTTTACATGTTCCTTGTAGAGATGTCTACTACCTCTAGTTCCCCACAGGTTGTGTTTACACCATGTTCCTTGTAGAGATGTTTACTACCTCTAGTTCCCCACAGGTTTGTGTTTTACACCATGTTCCTTGTAGAGATGTCTACTACCTCTAGTTCCCCACAGGTTTGTGTTCTACATGTTCCTTGTAGAGATGTCTACTACCTCTAGTTCCCCACAGGTTTGTGTTTTACATGTTCCTTGTAGAGATGTCTACTACCTCTAGTTCCCCACAGGTTTGTGTTTTACACCATGTTCCTTGTAGAGATGTCTACTACCTCTAGTTCCCCACAGGTTTGTGTTTTACATGTTCCTTGTAGAGATGTCTACTACCTCTAGTTCCCCACAGGTTTGTTTTACACCATGTTCCTTGTAGAGATGTTTACTACCTCTAGTTCCCCACAGGTTTGTGTTTTACACCATGTTCCTTGTAGAGATGTTTACTACCTCTAGTGTTCCGTTGGTATGTGTTCTACGTGTTCCTTGTAGAGATGTCTCCTGCCTCTAGGTCCCCGTAGGTTTGTGTTCTACATGTGCCTTGTAGAGACATCTCCTACCTCTAGGTCTCCGTAGGTTTGTGTTCTACACTTTAGTGAGATGCTTCCTACGTCTGGTTTCTACGTCTGGAGGAGCGCATGGTCGACGACTGGGCCGCGAGGACGCTAAGTCCCAAAACTACCTCAAGGTAAACCAACCACTTCAAGGTAAACCAACAACCTCAAGGTAACCCCCCATAGGCTTGGTACAACATCTACCAATAATAAGAGGTGTTTCCTACGTGTGATTCCCCAATTGGCTAGTGTTCTACAACATCTACCATGTACAGATGTTTCCTACCTCTCAGTCCTAATCCTCTGTTCCTGAATTACTGTTTTTCAGTTTCGTATTTAACATCTTTCTCAATACTTTCTCACAATGCCAGTTCACCTGCAAAAAGACTCAATGAACTCCTGACTCCCATACACTCCAAGTAAGTATAGTCTACAATCATCAGCAGATTTCCTAGAATTAATCAAATCTACTCAGCCTGATGGAATCATTGCTTCCCTGGACGTCGAATCCCTATTTACCAACGTTCCCAGTAGACACAAACATAGGAATGATACTGGACAGATATACAGAGACGAGAGCACCCCCAAATTAGACATACATGAGACACACTTGAAGAGTCTTCTCGAAGCATGTACAAAGGAAGCCCCTTTCATCAGTCCACAAGGAGACATGTATTTACAAATAGACGGAGTAGCAATGGGCTCCCCCTTAGGAGTCTTATTTGCTAATTTTTATATGGAAACCATAGAAGACAGAGTCTTCAGCAGCAGACAAAAACAAACTGTATATTACCATTTTGTAGATGACATATTCGTAATAGTAAAAGACTCAGATGAACTAATTGATCAAAAAAGCCGTTCTAGTGAGAGAGTCAGTACTCCGATTTACACATGAAAATAGTGAAAATAACAGTCTGCAATTCCTGGATGTACTAATAACAAAAACAGGAACCTCTTTAAGCACCAACGTATATACTAAGCCCACCAACTTAGGATTATGCCTGAACGGTAGAAGTGAGTGCCCCCAAGGATACAAAGCCTGTGTTCTCAATGCTTATATTCGTCGAGCGCTTACCCACTGCTCTGAATGGAGCAACGTGAGTAGAGAGTTTGAAAGAGTAACTCAGGTAGTGGTGAACAACAGATATAGCAACGCGGAAATAAACGCCGCTATAAGAAGACACTTGGACCGTTGGTATAATCTTGAACCTAGAACAGAAACCACAATACCTCCAATAAAATTATATTACAAATCAACCATGCACAGTGAACATATAAAAGAGGAAAGAATAATGAAAGAAATAATCCGTAAAGGAGTAAAAAGCCTTACTCCTAACCAAAACATAAACCTGATCATATTCTACAAAACCAAGAAGACTTCCGAACTCATTATCAAAAACAGCCCGAAGCCGACGGAGAACCCTCTACAGCAGCCAAGCGTTGTATACATGTACACTTGCATCCACGAAGGATGTAACCTTCAATGTAAGTACATAGGTATGACGTCGACCAAGCTGACGAGGCGTTTGACATGCCATCTTCAATCCGGTGCCCCCAGGAATCACATGAGACAAGCCCATGATATCACCCTAACAAGAGAAATGTTGAACAAAAATACCTGTATAATAGACAAAACCCAAGATGCAAGAAGATTACAAATTCTTGAAGCAATTTATATAAGAGTAGAACAACCTACCATGAACACCCAAATCACGGAACTATTTACTCTACCCACCATGAGAGTAAGGACAAGACCAGAACATAACGATGCTAACACAGAAGACACCGTTCAACACTACAGGCCAATTACACTTGATTAATCTTTGTATGTAGATAACAGCTGCCTCGTATAGGCCAATAGGCCTTCCGGAGATACCTCTATTCTTATGTTCTTATCTATCCCCCTATGTTTTCACCTTTATTGTCTTATCACCTGACCCATTGCGGGTATAAAATCAACCAAACCTGAAAATTCCTTTCACTTAGAAATGAACCATGGAGGTCGAAATGTTGTGCAAATTGTATAAATAAGTGTAATACATTCTATAGTAATTCACTTCTTTTCTTCACCTTAAAATTACGAAAATGAGTTTTGGAGAACTCCTATTTCAGCTAAGCACTGATGCTAAGAAAATAGTTAGAGGAATAGAAGCCCTAAAACAGAAAATAGTAAAT
Organism: Procambarus clarkii; assembly: GCF_040958095.1. Lineage (NCBI taxonomy): Eukaryota > Metazoa > Arthropoda > Malacostraca > Decapoda > Cambaridae > Procambarus > Procambarus clarkii. Next base: position 47,802,716 of record NC_091173.1, read on the forward strand.
ACAGAATATGCGGTCATATTCAATGAGATATGTTTGAAAGAAAACCTGCTGCCAGTATACTCCAATATAAACCCACATGACCCAGCAGTCCGCAATACAGAGTTTACCTATAGGTATAGGCAAGAGCTCATACGGCAGCAACAAAACAAGAAGAAAAGAAGGAAGCCCTCCAAACCCTGACAGAGCAGGCTGAGCATCTGTTAAACAAATGGACCCAGTACGACATCCCTATCCAACTCAAGCAAACCATCAACAGTGAACTATTTAACCTGAAACAACAACATAAAACTCGCGTAGAAACAAAGACACTCCGTAAGTTAACAGCCCTAAACGGTGGACAGTTAAAAATCCCTCGTCCTAAAGATGGCTACATTAACCTAACTTCTTATGATCTTACCCAGGACCAACGAGACCTCTTAAATCTTGGTCTAAATTGTCAATTCATACCTAAACCAAAGATGCATCAAAAACGTCTGGAAATCGAAATGCTTCTGGACGACATCCATAAGCTAGAAGACAACAAAAAAGTCATCACCACTGACACACTTCAAGCTGAACTACTAGCAGAAGCGGGGAAAAACGAGGAACATATTCATCTACAATCTTAACCCCACGACTCAAGAAGCAGCAAACAACTAAAAAATCTGAAAGAGTAACAATAAGAAAAGCCGAGAAGACAGCAGCATATGTATTGATTCCTACCCAAGAATACATGAACAAAATTAGCAACATCCTTAGTGATGACACCAAATTTCAACGAATCACGAGGAACTCTGTGGAAGACCTTAAGCGGAAAGTAAACAAAACAATTACAGCAATCAACGCAAAGGAAGGTAGTGTGCATTTCAATAAACTTCAAGGCGACTATGGCTTAGGATATGCCTATGGCAATATTAAGACCACACAAACAGGTAACCCACTACGCTCTATAATCAGCCAAATACCAAATCCAACCTATCACCTGGCAAAAAGTCTCAATGAACTCCTAACTCCATACACTCCAAGTAAGTATAGTCTACAATCATCAGCAGATTTATTAGAATTAATCAAATCTACTCAACCCGAAGGAATCATTGCTTCCCTGGACGTCGAATCCCTATTCACCAACGTCCCAGTCGACACAACCATAGGAATTGTACAGGACAGAGTATACAGAGACGAGAGCACCCCCAAATTAGACATACCTGGGCCACACTTGAAGAGTCTTCTCGAAGCATGTACAATGGAAGCCCCTTTCATCAGTCCACAAGGAGACATGTATTTACAAATAGACGGAGTAGCAATGGGCTCCCCCCTTAGGAGTCTTATCTGCTAATTTTTATATGGGAACCATCGAAGACAGAGTCTTCAGTAGCAGACAAAAACTAACTGTATATTGCCGTTATGTAGATGACATATTCGTAATAGTAAAAACTCAGATGAACTAATTGATCTAAAACGCCATCTAGAGAGAGAGTCAGTACTCCGATTTACACATGAAAATAGTGAAAATAACAGTCTGCCAATCTTGGATGTACTAATAACAAAAACAGGAACCTCTTTAAGCACCAACGTATATACTAAGCCCACCAACTTAGGATTATGCCTGAACGGTAGAAGTGAGTGCCCCCAAGGATACAAAGCCTGTGTTCTCAATGCTTATATTCGTCGAGCGCTTACCCACTGCTCTGAATGGAGCAACGTGAGTAGAGAGTTTGAAAGAGTAACTCAGGTATGGTGAACAACAGATATAGCAACGCGGAAATAAACCCCGCTATAAGAAGACACTTGGACCGTTGGTATAATCCTGAACCTAGAACAGAAACCACAATACCTCCATTAAAATTATATTACAAATCAACCATGCACAGTGAACATATAAAAGAGGAAAGAATAATGAAAGAAATAATCCGTAAAGGAGTAAAAAGCCTTACTCCTAACCAAAACATAAACCTGATCATATTCTAAAAAACCAAGAAGACTTCCGAACTCCTTATCAAAAACAGCCCGAAGCCGACGGAGAACCCTCTACAGCAGTCAAGCGTTCTATACATGTACACTTGCATCCACGAAGGATGTAACCTTCAATGTAAGTACATAGGTATGACGTCGACCAAGCTGACGAGGCGTTTGACATGCCATCTTCAATCCGGTGTCCCCAGAAATCACATGAGGCAAGCCCATGATATCACCCTAACAAGATAAATGTTGAACAAAAATACCTGTATAATAGACAAAACCCAAGATGCAAGAAGATTACAAATTCTTGAAGCAATTCATATAAGAATAGAACAACGTACCATGAACACCCAAATCACGGAACTGTTTACTCTACCCACCATGAGAGTAAGGACAAGACCAGAACATAACGATGCCAACACACAAGACACCGTTCAACATTACAGGCCAATTACACTTGATTAATCTTTGTATGTAGATAGCAGCTGCCTCGTACGGGCAAATAGGCCTTCCGCAGTTACCTCTATTCTTATGTTCTTTTTTTTTCTTTTTTTTTTTTTTTGCTTTATTGTGTATTTAAAGGTTGCAAAACTTACAAGACAAATGCCTAAAGGTTATGGATCTCTTGAAGCTCCTCCGCTTCTGGACAGGAACCGAGGATGCAGCAAGCATTTCCCCTCTGGATCGCCACACTGAGGCGCTGAAAAAAAAACTGGAAGCCCTTGGATCTCTGGTGACGTCAATGAGCTTGGAACCCAATTCCTTGAGAAATCCCAAGGCACTCTTGCCCCAGGGCCATGCGTCTCAGACGCCATGGGAACAAAGAGGTATTGACCTTCCAGTCGCTTTTACTTGAGTGATTTTGCTGTTTCCCTGTGGTTGGCCGCCCCACCTGCTTGATCAGCTCCGAAGTGTACATAGGTGTCAGCCAGGGTGGATACACATGTGTAGTCCCGCACCAACTGTCTACCCTCTTTCCATGAGTATATGGTGATGCCATCAGGGCGAAGTGCGGGAAAATCTGGGTTTTGGACCCCTAGGATGCAAGGTTCTCTCTCCGCTGGGCACCTAGCTGAGACGAGGCTTCTCTTGATGATGTCATTGACCTCGTTGTGTCTTGCATGCCAGCCCTTTGTGCTTCCGCAATGCAACCCATGCAGTCCGTATTGGTCTGCTTCCACCCTGTTGCAAATACACTTGTATTCAGTGTGAATTGGGGCACCAAGGCAGAAGGCCATTGCTACACGAAGGGATTCTGGATCTAGGCGCGTGCCCATTGCTGACATGGGTACTGCTAGGAGGAAGTCTCCTGCATGGGGGGCACGCACTGCTCTGAGGCGGGCTTTCTCCTTGTCTGATGTTGCGGCGCTGAGCATGGCATCAGCTACTTTTTCCACTAGAGGGTGGTCCCAGCCGGACTGTTTGTGTTGTTTTGTCGGCTCTATAATGGTTGCGGGGGCTGCAAGAATATCCCACTGATTTGAACATTCAGTGAAAGCAGGATCGTGTATTCCTGCTGAATCTCTCAGGGTTGCAGGTAAGATATCTCTGACGAGGTCGTGCGATGCGTGGGATGAGAAAGGAAGGCCGGTAGAGCAATTTGGGAGGCTGTGCAGACACCAAGGCCGCCGAGTCTTACAGGAAGGGTTGCTTGCTCCCACTGAGAGTATCCAATGACAGGTTCAGGACTTTCACCAGCATGGACCTCAGAAGGGTGTCATACACATTTAACTTAGGGCTGCTGTAGGATGGAGAACATCTCAGAAAGTAAGTCAACTTAGGGAGAGACAGGCATCTTGTGAGGAGAAAGAGAGCATCATGGGTATCAATCTTGTCAATCCTGTCCAGCATTCTCTTTAGATCAGTGAATTTTGCAGCCAGGACCTCCTCGATTGCTCGTGGACCAATGGGGGCACCCAGGAGAGTGCAGTCCGGTGGCTCGACAACGAGAATGTCTGGAAGAACATTTTGTATTTGCCCAGTGATGTCTGGGTTGCGGGAGATTATTTCACATTTGGATGCATTGAGAATGAGGCCTAAGGCTGCTCTCTGCTCCTGGATTTTCCTTATATCCTCCAAAATGGTTTCCGGGGTTCCAGCGAGAGTGCCATCGTCCAGGTACCAGATGTTTAGCTCGCTTGTCAGACTATCAGTGACCTCTTTGATAGATAGGCAGAAAAGGAGGGGGGCTAAGGGGTCACCTTGTTGGACACCTTCACAGGAGTTTATTTCATGCTCCCCAAAAAGAAGCTTAGAGTCCCCACTGTAGCACGATCGGATGAATGGGTAAAGGGGACGAAAATGGTTGTGTGCAGCCCTGAGGACAGCGTCTCGTCTGACTTGATTGAAAGCATTTTTGAAGTCAAGCTTTACTAGTGCCTTTTGGTCCGGAAGATCAGCAATGTAAGCCCGCGCTGCATGTGCTGCAGCTTCACAACCTAGGGGAATCCCAAACCCGAGCTGATGAGGTTTCAGCAAGGTGGCTGCTTCCTGGCTGATAAATCTCACTGCAGCCTTAGCTACGAGGCGTCGGAGGGTGTTGCCAACGGCAATGGGCCTGATACCCCTATCCTTCTTCTTTAGAGCACAGAGTGCTGCTCCATAAAAGACAGGCCTGATGTCCTCAGGGATGCCGCCAGCCAAACACATGTTGGAGAATCTGGTAAGTTCCACTAGAAGGTCCTTTGCGGCATCTCCAAGCACCGGGTTCAGCATTTGTTTAATGTGCTGGGGTCTTAGGCCTGTAAAGCCCCCTGCTGAACCTGTTGGGAAAGACATGGCTGCTTTGTAAACCTCAGATTCTCGAAGTCAAGGGTTCTATGCCAGCATTGTTCTCCTGGGAATCCCTGCTGCTGTCTGGGGCTCTGGGTGGGTGTTTGTCTTGAAGAGCCTCTGCTGTCGTGGCGTTCCTGGGGGCAATAGTGTCATCGCTGGTCATGATTTGATGGCACCTGTGGTATTGCCCTCTTCTATTTTCCTGGTGATCTGTGCTCTCATTTTGTGGTTCTCAGATGAGTTATTGTTGGTCGTCCTGCGGCTGGTGTTCTGGCACGAGGGGGGAGGCGGACCAGGTTGTCTGTTCTGGGGAATTCATTGAGTGCCCTGATTACAGAGGTTGCTAATGACTTGTCTCTCCTGGGCGGTAATGCTAGGCATGCATTCCCAAATAGAAGGAGATTGTGCCACGATCCAGAGGTTCTGAGAGCATTGTTGACCTTTGTCAGCAGACTGGTGAGTTTGACTGCTGATTGGTGACGGGCAGAATTGGGGATGTGGGGCAAGGTCCTGGTGGACGTCGCTTTGACTGCTTCAAGCTGATTATCTGCTGAAATGAAGTTGAGGGAAGTATTGTTCCTCGCTCCTGCAGCAAGTTGTCCATCGTCACTGCCCCGGGGCGGGCGCCTAGACCCTAGACAACCACCTGAATTGACAGTATGATAGCGGACAGTTCCATTTGAATTGAGACGATACCGTCTGTCACACACAGTTTCCTCTTGGGTGGTCATCTTGGCTGGAAAGAGGATGTGTGTCAGGTGCGACATGTGCCATGCCTAGATGTGATGACGCCTGGCTGCCCACTGAGTGCACCCTCTCCTTCCCGGGTGGAGAGTAACACGGCAAGCATTACCCTCCTGGGGGAGTTGGGCATGGCCTGGGCACCGTGTGTGGGTTGGCTGTGTGTTAATGGGCGGCTGGCTGGGTTGGGCGCAGGTAGCTAACTATATATATATTTATATATATATATATATATATATATATATATATATATATTATATATAAATATATAATATATATAATATATATATATATATATATATATATATATATATATAAATATATATATAAAATATATATATATATAAATATATATATATATATATATATATATATATATATATATATATATATATATATATATATATATATATATATATATATTATTAAATATGACCGAAAAAGTAAGATTAATAATTCTAACACGAATTTTCTCAATCTTTCGTACATTACGCTTCACTGTTGGAGGTAAATCAAAAATCACTTCTCCAAAATTCATTTTTATTTCTAGTCTGACGCGACACGGGCGCGTTTCGTAAAACTTATTACATTTTCAAAGACTTCACAAATACACAACTGATTAGAACTTGCGTTTCCCTGATTTTATATCTACATTTGAGTGAGGTGGGAAGGGTGATGTGGCATTACATTTGAGTGAGGTGGGAAGGATGATGTGGCATTAACACAAGACAGAACACTAGAGGATATTAATAGGGTATTAAAAGTATCAACACAAGACAGAACAGAAACAATGGGTATTGAATAGAAGTGTTTGTAGAGAGCCTATTGGTCCATATTTCTTGATGCTTCTATACTGGAGCGGAGTCTTGAGGTGGGTAGAATATAGTTGTGCAATAATTGGCTGTTGATTGCTGGTGTTGACTTCTTGATGTGTAGTGCCTCGCAAACGTCAAGCCGCCTGCTATCGCTGTATCTATCGATGATTTCTGTGTTGTTTACTAGGATTTCTCTGGCGATGGTTTGGTTATGGGAAGAGATTATATTCCTTAATGGAGCCCTGTTGTTTATGCATCGTTAATCGCCTGGAAAGAGATGTTGTTGTCTTGCCTATATACTGAATTCTTTGAGGCTTACAGTCCCCAAGTGGGCATTTGAAGGCATAGACGACATTGATTTCTTTTAAAGCGTTCTGCTTTGTGTCTGGAGAGTTTCTCATGAGTAAGTTGGCAGTTTTCTTTGTTTTATAGTAGATCGTCAATTGTATCTTCTGATTTTTGTCTGTAGGTATGAAGTTCCTATCAACAATATCTTTCAGGACCCTTTCCTCCGTTTTATGAGCTGTGGAAAAGAAGTTCCTGATAAATAGTCTAATAGGGGGTACAGGTGTTGTGTTAGTTGTCTCTTCAGAGGTTGCATGGCGTTTCACCTTCCTTCTTATGATGTCTTCAACGAAACCATTGGAGAAGCCGTTGTTGACTAGGACCTGCCTTACCCTACAGAGTTCTTCATCGACTTGCTTCCATCTTGAGCTGTGGCTGAGAGCACGGTCGACATAAGCGTTAACGACACTCCTCTTGTACCTGTCTGGTCAGTCACTGTTGGCATTGAGGCACATTCCTATGTTTGTTTCCTTAGTGTAGACTGCAGTGTGGAAACCTCCGCTCCTTTCCATGACTGTTACATCTAGCAAGGGCAGCTTCCCATCCTTCTCCATCTCGTAAGTGAAACGCAACACAGAATTCCGCTCAAATGTCTCCTTCAGCTCCTGCAGATATCTGACATCAGGTACCTGTGTAAAAATGTCGTCAACATACCTGCAGTATATGGCCGGTTTCAAGTTCATGTCGACTAAGACCTTTTGTTCGATGGTACCCATGTAGAAGTTCGCAAACAGGACACCTAGGGGAGAACCCATGGCGGTCCAATCTACTTGCTTATACATGTGCCCATCCGGGCTCAAGAAGGGTGCCTTTTTAGTAAAAGCTTGGAGTAGTTTGCTTAGAATGTTTTCTAGTATATCAAGACGAGTACAGGCCGGATAACAATACACTCTGTCCGCTATCATCCTGATTGTTTCATCCACAGGTACGTTGGTAAACATGTTTAGTGTTTGCAAGCTATAGTTGTGTGTGTGTAAACTAAAGTCTTTAAAAATGTAATAAGTTTTTACGAAACGCGTTCAAGTGTCGCATCAGACTACAAATAAAAATGAAGTTTGGAGATTTGATTTCTCAATTACCATCTACAGTGAAAAGAAATATAAGAAATATTGAGAAAATTCGTGTTGGAATTATTAATCTTACTTTTCGGCCATATTTAATAATATATATACATATATATATATATATTATATATATATATATATATATATATATATATATATATATATATATATATATATATATATATATATGCGAACAAGCCTGAATGGTCCCCAGGACAATATGCAACTGAAAACTCACACCCCAGAAGTGACTCGAACCCATACTCCCAGAAGCAACGCAACTGGTATGTACAAGACGCCTTAATCCACTTGACCATCACGACCGGACATAATGAGGTGATAGCCGAGGCTATTTGAACCACCCCACCGCCGGCACTCGGATAGTTATCTTGGGCATAGCATTTTACCAAATCACCTCATTCTTTGGGGCACACGTGAGGAACACAAATGCGAACAAGCCTGAATGGTCCCCAGGACAATATGCAACTGAAAACTCACACCCCAGAAGTGACTCGAACCCATACTCCCAGAAGCAACGCAACTGGTATGTACAAGACGCCTTAATCCACTTGACCATCACGACCGGACATAATGAGGTGATAGCCGAGGCTATTTGAACCACCCACCGCCGGCACTCGGATAGTTATCTTGGGCATAGCATTTTACCAAATCACCTCATTCTTTGGGGCACACGTGAGGAACACAAATGCGAACAAGCCTGAATGGTCCCCAGGACAATATGCAACTGAAAACTCACACCCCAGAAGTGACTCGAACCCATACTCCCAGAAGCAACGCAACTGGTATGTACAAGACGCCTTAATCCACTTGACCATCACGACCGGACATAATGAGGTGATAGCCGAGGCTATTTGAACCACCCCACCGCCGGCACTCGGATAGTTATCTTGGGCATAGCATTTTACCAAATCACCTCATTCTTTGGGGCACACGTGAGGAACACAAATGCGAACAAGCCTGAATGGTCCCCAGGACAATATGCAACTGAAAACTCACACCCCAGAAGTGACTCGAACCCATACTCCCAGAAGCAACGCAACTGGTATGTACAAGACGCCTTAATCCACTTGACCATCACGACCGGACATAATGAGGTGATAGCCGAGGCTATTTGAACCACCCCACCGCCGGCACTCGGATAGTTATCTTGGGCATAGCATTTTACCAAATCACCTCATTCTTTGGGGCACACGTGAGGAACACAAATGCGAACAAGCCTGAATGGTCCCCAGGACAATATGCAACTGAAAACTCACACCCCAGAAGTGACTCGAACCCATACTCCCAGAAGCAACGCAACTGGTATGTACAAGACGCCTTAATCCACTTGACCATCACGACCGGACATAATGAGGTGATAGCCGAGGCTATTTGAACCACCCCACCGCCGGCACTCGGATAGTTATCTTGGGCATAGCATTTTACCAAATCACCTCATTCTTTGGGGCACACGTGAGGAACACAAATGCGAACAAGCCTGAATGGTCCCAGGACAATATGCAACTGAAAACTCACACCCAGAAGTGACTCGAACCCATACTCCCAGAAGCAACGCAACTGGTATGTACAAGACGCCTTAATCCACTTGACCATCACGACCGGACATAATGAGGTGATAGCCGAGGCTATTTGAACCACCCCACCGCCGGCACTCGGATAGTTATCTTGGGCATAGCATTTTACCAAATCACCTCATTCTTTGGGGCACACGTGAGGAACACAAATGCGAACAAGCCTGAATGGTCCCCAGGACAATATGCAACTGAAAACTCACACCCCAGAAGTGACTCGAACCCATACTCCCAGAAGCAACGCAACTGGTATGTACAAGACGCCTTAATCCACTTGACCATCACGACCGGACATAATGAGGTGATAGCCGAGGCTATTTGAACCACCCCACCGCCGGCACTCGGATAGTTATCTTGGGCATAGCATTTTACCAAATCACCTCATTCTTTGGGCACACGTGAGGAACACAAATGCGAACAAGCCTGAATGGTCCCCAGGACAATATGCAACTGAAAACTCACACCCCAGAAGTGACTCGAACCCATACTCCCAGAAGCAACGCAACTGGTATGTACAAGACGCCTTAATCCACTTGACCATCACGACCGGACATAATGAGGTGATAGCCGAGGCTATTTGAACCACCCCACCGCCGGCACTCGGATAGTTATCTTGGGCATAGCATTTTACCAAATCACCTCATTCTTTGGGGCACACGTGAGGAACACAAATGCGAACAAGCCTGAATGGTCCCCAGGACAATATGCAACTGAAAACTCACACCCCAGAAGTGACTCGAACCCATACTCCCAGAAGCAACGCAACTGGTATGTACAAGACGCCTTAATCCACTTGACCATCACGACCGGACATAATGAGGTGATAGCCGAGGCTATTTGAACCACCCCACCGCCGGCACTCGGATAGTTATCTTGGGCATAGCATTTTACCAAATCACCTCATTCTTTGGGGCACACGTGAGGAACACAAATGCGAACAAGCCTGAATGGTCCCCAGGACAATATGCAACTGAAAACTCACACCCCAGAAGTGACTCGAACCCATACTCCCAGAAGCAACGCAACTGGTATGTACAAGACGCCTTAATCCACTTGACCATCACGACCGGACATAATGAGGTGATAGCCGAGGCTATTTGAACCACCCCACCGCCGGCACTCGGATAGTTATCTTGGGCATAGCATTTTACCAAATCACCTCATTCTTTGGGGCACACGTGAGGAACACAAATGCGAACAAGCCTGAATGGTCCCCAGGACAATATGCAACTGAAAACTCACACCCCAGAAGTGACTCGAACCCATACTCCCAGAAGCAACGCAACTGGTATGTACAAGACGCCTTAATCCACTTGACATCACGACCGGACATAATGAGGTGATAGCCGAGGCTATTTGAACCACCCCACCGCCGGCACTCGGATAGTTATCTTGGGCATAGCATTTTACCAAATCACCTCATTCTTTGGGGCACACGTGAGGAACACAAATGCGAACAAGCCTGAATGGTCCCCAGGACAATATGCAACTGAAAACTCACACCCCAGAAGTGACTCGAACCCATACTCCCAGAAGCAACGCAACTGGTATGTACAAGACGCCTTAATCCACTTGACCATCACGACCGGACATAATGAGGTGATAGCCGAGGCTATTTGAACCACCCCACCGCCGGCACTCGGATAGTTATCTTGGGCATAGCATTTTACCAAATCACCTCATTCTTTGGGGCACACGTGAGGAACACAAATGCGAACAAGCCTGAATGGTCCCCAGGACAATATGCAACTGAAAACTCACACCCCAGAAGTGACTCGAACCCATACTCCCAGAAGCAACGCAACTGGTATGTACAAGACGCCTTAATCCACTTGACCATCACGACCGGACATAATGAGGTGATAGCCGAGGCTATTTGAACCACCCCACCGCCGGCACTCGGATAGTTATCTTGGGCATAGCATTTTACCAAATCACCTCATTCTTTGGGGCACACGTGAGGAACACAAATGCGAACAAGCCTGAATGGTCCCCAGGACAATATGCAACTGAAAACTCACACCCCAGAAGTGACTCGAACCCATACTCCCAGAAGCAACGCAACTGGTATGTACAAGACGCCTTAATCCACTTGACCATCACGACCGGACATAATGAGGTGATAGCCGAGGCTATTTGAACCACCCCACCGCCGGCACTCGGATAGTTATCTTGGGCATAGCATTTTACCAAATCACCTCATTCTTTGGGGCACACGTGAGGAACACAAATGCGAACAAGCCTGAATGGTCCCCAGGACAATATGCAACTGAAAACTCACACCCCAGAAGTGACTCGAACCCATACTCCCAGAAGCAACGCAACTGGTATGTACAAGACGCCTTAATCCACTTGACCATCACGACCGGACATAATGAGGTGATAGCCGAGGCTATTTGAACCACCCCACCGCCGGCACTCGGATAGTTATCTTGGGCATAGCATTTTACCAAATCACCTCATTCTTTGGGGCACACGTGAGGAACACAAATGCGAACAAGCCTGAATGGTCCCCAGGACAATATGCAACTGAAAACTCACACCCCAGAAGTGACTCGAACCCATACTCCCAGAAGCAACGCAACTGGTATGTACAAGACGCCTTAATCCACTTGACCATCACGACCGGACATAATGAGGTGATAGCCGAGGCTATTTGAACCACCCCACCGCCGGCACTCGGATAGTTATCTTGGGCATAGCATTTTACCAAATCACCTCATTCTTTGGGGCACACGTGAGGAACACAAATGCGAACAAGCCTGAATGGTCCCCAGGACAATATGCAACTGAAAACTCACACCCCAGAAGTGACTCGAACCCATACTCCCAGAAGCAACGCAACTGGTATGTACAAGACGCCTTAATCCACTTGACCATCACGACCGGACATATGAGGTGATAGCCGAGGCTATTTGAACCACCCCACCGCCGGCACTCGGATAGTTATCTTGGGCATAGCATTTTACCAAATCACCTCATTCTTTGGGGCACACGTGAGGAACACAAATGCGAACAAGCCTGAATGGTCCCCAGGACAATATGCAACTGAAAACTCACACCCCAGAAGTGACTCGAACCCATACTCCCAGAAGCAACGCAACTGGTATGTACAAGACGCCTTAATCCACTTGACCATCACGACCGGACATAATGAGGTGATAGCCGAGGCTATTTGAACCACCCCACCGCCGGCACTCGGATAGTTATCTTGGGCATAGCATTTACCAAATCACCTCATTCTTTGGGGCACACGTGAGGAACACAAATGCGAACAAGCCTGAATGGTCCCCAGGACAATATGCAACTGAAAACTCACACCCCAGAAGTGACTCGAACCCATACTCCCAGAAGCAACGCAACTGGTATGTACAAGACGCCTTAATCCACTTGACATCACGACCGGACATAATGAGGTGATAGCCGAGGCTATTTGAACCACCCCACCGCCGGCACTCGGATAGTTATCTTGGGCATAGCATTTTACCAAATCACCTCATTCTTTGGGCACACGTGAGGAACACAAATGCGAACAAGCCTGAATGGTCCCCAGGACAATATGCAACTGAAAACTCACACCCCAGAAGTGACTCGAACCCATACTCCCAGAAGCAACGCAACTGGTATGTACAAGACGCCTTAATCCACTTGACCATCACGACCGGACATAATGAGGTGATAGCCGAGGCTATTTGAACCACCCCACCGCCGGCACTCGGATAGTTATCTTGGGCATAGCATTTTACCAAATCACCTCATTCTTTGGGGCACACGTGAGGAACACAAATGCGAACAAGCCTGAATGGTCCCCAGGACAATATGCAACTGAAAACTCACACCCCAGAAGTGACTCGAACCCATACTCCCAGAAGCAACGCAACTGGTATGTACAAGACGCCTTAATCCACTTGACCATCACGACCGGACATAATGAGGTGATAGCCGAGGCTATTTGAACCACCCCACCGCCGGCACTCGGATAGTTATCTTGGGCATAGCATTTTACCAAATCACCTCATTCTTTGGGGCACACGTGAGGAACACAAATGCGAACAAGCCTGAATGGTCCCCAGGACAATATGCAACTGAAAACTCACACCCCAGAAGTGACTCGAACCCATACTCCCAGAAGCAACGCAACTGGTATGTACAAGACGCCTTAATCCACTTGACCATCACGACCGGACATATGAGGTGATAGCCGAGGCTATTTGAACCACCCACCGCCGGCACTCGGATAGTTATCTTGGGCATAGCATTTTACCAAATCACCTCATTCTTTGGGGCACACGTGAGGAACACAAATGCGAACAAGCCTGAATGGTCCCCAGGACAATATGCAACTGAAAACTCACACCCCAGAAGTGACTCGAACCCATACTCCCAGAAGCAACGCAACTGGTATGTACAAGACGCCTTAATCCACTTGACCATCACGACCGGACATAATGAGGTGATAGCCGAGGCTATTTGAACCACCCCACCGCCGGCACTCGGATAGTTATCTTGGGCATAGCATTTTACCAAATCACCTCATTCTTTGGGCACACGTGAGGAACACAAATGCGAACAAGCCTGAATGGTCCCCAGGACAATATGCAACTGAAAACTCACACCCCAGAAGTGACTCGAACCCATACTCCCAGAAGCAACGCAACTGGTATGTACAAGACGCCTTAATCCACTTGACCATCACGACCGGACATAATGAGGTGATAGCCGAGGCTATTTGAACCACCCCACCGCCGGCACTCGGATAGTTATCTTGGGCATAGCATTTACCAAATCACCTCATTCTTTGGGGCACACGTGAGGAACACAAATGCGAACAAGCCTGAATGGTCCCCAGGACAATATGCAACTGAAAACTCACACCCCAGAAGTGACTCGAACCCATACTCCCAGAAGCAACGCAACTGGTATGTACAAGACGCCTTAATCCACTTGACCATCACGACCGGACATAATGAGGTGATAGCCGAGGCTATTTGAACCACCCCACCGCCGGCACTCGGATAGTTATCTTGGGCATAGCATTTTACCAAATCACCTCATTCTTTGGGCACACGTGAGGAACACAAATGCGAACAAGCCTGAATGGTCCCCAGGACAATATGCAACTGAAAACTCACACCCCAGAAGTGACTCGAACCCATACTCCCAGAAGCAACGCAACTGGTATGTACAAGACGCCTTAATCCACTTGACCATCACGACCGGACATAATGAGGTGATAGCCGAGGCTATTTGAACCACCCCACCGCCGGCACTCGGATAGTTATCTTGGGCATAGCATTTTACCAAATCACCTCATTCTTTGGGGCACACGTGAGGAACACAAATGCGAACAAGCCTGAATGGTCCCCAGGACAATATGCAACTGAAAACTCACACCCCAGAAGTGACTCGAACCCATACTCCCAGAAGCAACGCAACTGGTATGTACAAGACGCCTTAATCCACTTGACCATCACGACCGGACATAATGAGGTGATAGCCGAGGCAATTTGAACCACCCCACCGCCGGCACTCGGATAGTTATCTTGGGCATAGCATTTTACCAAATCACCTCATTCTTTGGGGCACACGTGAGGAACACAAATGCGAACAAGCCTGAATGGTCCCCAGGACAATATGCAACTGAAAACTCACACCCCAGAAGTGACTCGAACCCATACTCCCAGAAGCAACGCAACTGGTATGTACAAGACGCCTTAATCCACTTGACCATCACGACCGGACATAATGAGGTGATAGCCGAGGCTATTTGAACCACCCCACCGCCGGCACTCGGATAGTTATCTTGGGCATAGCATTTTACCAAATCACCTCATTCTTTGGGGCACACGTGAGGAACACAAATGCGAACAAGCCTGAATGGTCCCCAGGACAATATGCAACTGAAAACTCACACCCCAGAAGTGACTCGAACCCATACTCCCAGAAGCAACGCAACTGGTATGTACAAGACGCCTTAATCCACTTGACCATCACGACCGGACATAATGAGGTGATAGCCGAGGCTATTTGAACCACCCCACCGCCGGCACTCGGATAGTTATCTTGGGCATAGCATTTTACCAAATCACCTCATTCTTTGGGGCACACGTGAGGAACACAAATGCGAACAAGCCTGAATGGTCCCCAGGACAATATGCAACTGAAAACTCACACCCCAGAAGTGACTCGAACCCATACTCCCAGAAGCAACGCAACTGGTATGTACAAGACGCCTTAATCCACTTGACCATCACGACCGGACATAATGAGGTGATAGCCGAGGCTATTTGAACCACCCCACCGCCGGCACTCGGATAGTTATCTTGGGCATAGCATTTTACCAAATCACCTCATTCTTTGAGGCACACGTGAGGAACACAAATGCGAACAAGCCTGAATGGTCCCCAGGACAATATGCAACTGAAAACTCACACCCCAGAAGTGACTCGAACCCATACTCCCAGAAGCAACGCAACTGGTATGTACAAGACGCCTTAATCCACTTGACCATCACGACCGGACATAATGAGGTGATAGCCGAGGCTATTTGAACCACCCCACCGCCGGCACTCGGATAGTTATCTTGGGCATAGCATTTTACCAAATCACCTCATTCTTTGGGGCACACGTGAGGAACACAAATGCGAACAAGCCTGAATGGTCCCCAGGACAATATGCAACTGAAAACTCACACCCCAGAAGTGACTCGAACCCATACTCCCAGAAGCAACGCAACTGGTATGTACAAGACGCCTTAATCCACTTGACCATCACGACCGGACATAATGAGGTGATAGCCGAGGCTATTTGAACCACCCCACCGCCGGCACTCGGATAGTTATCTTGGGCATAGCATTTTACCAAATCACCTCATTCTTTGGGGCACACGTGAGGAACACAAATGCGAACAAGCCTGAATGGTCCCCAGGACAATATGCAACTGAAAACTCACACCCCAGAAGTGACTCGAACCCATACTCCCAGAAGCAACGCAACTGGTATGTACAAGACGCCTTAATCCACTTGACCATCACGACCGGACATAATGAGGTGATAGCCGAGGCTATTTGAACCACCCCACCGCCGGCACTCGGATAGTTATCTTGGGCATAGCATTTTACCAAATCACCTCATTCTTTGGGGCACACGTGAGGAACACAAATGCGAACAAGCCTGAATGGTCCCCAGGACAATATGCAACTGAAAACTCACACCCCAGAAGTGACTCGAACCCATACTCCCAGAAGCAACGCAACTGGTATGTACAAGACGCCTTAATCCACTTGACCATCACGACCGGACATAATGAGGTGATAGCCGAGGCTATTTGAACCACCCCACCGCCGGCACTCGGATAGTTATCTTGGGCATAGCATTTTACCAAATCACCTCATTCTTTGGGGCACACGTGAGGAACACAAATGCGAACAAGCCTGAATGGTCCCCAGGACAATATGCAACTGAAAACTCACACCCCAGAAGTGACTCGAACCCATACTCCCAGAAGCAACGCAACTGGTATGTACAAGACGCCTTAATCCACTTGACCATCACGACCGGACATAATGAGGTGATAGCCGAGGCTATTTGAACCACCCCACCGCCGGCACTCGGATAGTTATCTTGGGCATAGCATTTTACCAAATCACCTCATTCTTTGGGGCACACGTGAGGAACACAAATGCGAACAAGCCTGAATGGTCCCCAGGACAATATGCAACTGAAAACTCACACCCCAGAAGTGACTCGAACCCATACTCCCAGAAGCAACGCAACTGGTATGTACAAGACGCCTTAATCCACTTGACCATCACGACCGGACATAATGAGGTGATAGCCGAGGCTATTTGAACCACCCCACCGCCGGCACTCGGATAGTTATCTTGGGCATAGCATTTTACCAAATCACCTCATTCTTTGGGCACACGTGAGGAACACAAATGCGAACAAGCCTGAATGGTCCCCAGGACAATATGCAACTGAAAACTCACACCCCAGAAGTGACTCGAACCCATACTCCCAGAAGCAACGCAACTGGTATGTACAAGACGCCTTAATCCACTTGACCATCACGACCGGACATAATGAGGTGATAGCCGAGGCTATTTGAACCACCCCACCGCCGGCACTCGGATAGTTATCTTGGGCATAGCATTTTACCAAATCACCTCATTCTTTGGGGCACACGTGAGGAACACAAATGCGAACAAGCCTGAATGGTCCCCAGGACAATATGCAACTGAAAACTCACACCCCAGAAGTGACTCGAACCCATACTCCCAGAAGCAACGCAACTGGTATGTACAAGACGCCTTAATCCACTTGACCATCACGACCGGACATAATGAGGTGATAGCCGAGGCTATTTGAACCACCCCACCGCCGGCACTCGGATAGTTATCTTGGGCATAGCATTTTACCAAATCACCTCATTCTTTGGGGCACACGTGAGGAACACAAATGCGAACAAGCCTGAATGGTCCCCAGGACAATATGCAACTGAAAACTCACACCCCAGAAGTGACTCGAACCCATACTCCCAGAAGCAACGCAACTGGTATGTACAAGACGCCTTAATCCACTTGACCATCACGACCGGACATAATGAGGTGATAGCCGAGGCTATTTGAACCACCCCACCGCCGGCACTCGGATAGTTATCTTGGGCATAGCATTTTACCAAATCACCTCATTCTTTGGGGCACACGTGAGGAACACAAATGCGAACAAGCCTGAATGGTCCCCAGGACAATATGCAACTGAAAACTCACACCCCAGAAGTGACTCGAACCCATACTCCCAGAAGCAACGCAACTGGTATGTACAAGACGCCTTAATCCACTTGACCATCACGACCGGACATAATGAGGTGATAGCCGAGGCTATTTGAACCACCCCACCGCCGGCACTCGGATAGTTATCTTGGGCATAGCATTTTACCAAATCACCTCATTCTTTGGGGCACACGTGAGGAACACAAATGCGAACAAGCCTGAATGGTCCCCAGGACAATATGCAACTGAAAACTCACACCCCAGAAGTGACTCGAACCCATACTCCCAGAAGCAACGCAACTGGTATGTACAAGACGCCTTAATCCACTTGACCATCACGACCGGACATAATGAGGTGATAGCCGAGGCTATTTGAACCACCCCACCGCCGGCACTCGGATAGTTATCTTGGGCATAGCATTTTACCAAATCACCTCATTCTTTGGGGCACACGTGAGGAACACAAATGCGAACAAGCCTGAATGGTCCCCAGGACAATATGCAACTGAAAACTCACACCCCAGAAGTGACTCGAACCCATACTCCCAGAAGCAACGCAACTGGTATGTACAAGACGCCTTAATCCACTTGACCATCACGACCGGACATAATGAGGTGATAGCCGAGGCTATTTGAACCACCCCACCGCCGGCACTCGGATAGTTATCTTGGGCATAGCATTTTACCAAATCACCTCATTCTTTGGGCACACGTGAGGAACACAAATGCGAACAAGCCTGAATGGTCCCCAGGACAATATGCAACTGAAAACTCACACCCCAGAAGTGACTCGAACCCATACTCCCAGAAGCAACGCAACTGGTATGTACAAGACGCCTTAATCCACTTGACCATCACGACCGGACATAATGAGGTGATAGCCGAGGCTATTTGAACCACCCCACCGCCGGCACTCGGATAGTTATCTTGGGCATAGCATTTTACCAAATCACCTCATTCTTTGGGGCACACGTGAGGAACACAAATGCGAACAAGCCTGAATGGTCCCCAGGACAATATGCAACTGAAAACTCACACCCCAGAAGTGACTCGAACCCATACTCCCAGAAGCAACGCAACTGGTATGTACAAGACGCCTTAATCCACTTGACCATCACGACCGGACATAATGAGGTGATAGCCGAGGCTATTTGAACCACCCCACCGCCGGCACTCGGATAGTTATCTTGGGCATAGCATTTTACCAAATCACCTCATTCTTTGGGGCACACGTGAGGAACACAAATGCGAACAAGCCTGAATGGTCCCCAGGACAATATGCAACTGAAAACTCACACCCCAGAAGTGACTCGAACCCATACTCCCAGAAGCAACGCAACTGGTATGTACAAGACGCCTTAATCCACTTGACCATCACGACCGGACATAATGAGGTGATAGCCGAGGCTATTTGAACCACCCCACCGCCGGCACTCGGATAGTTATCTTGGGCATAGCATTTTACCAAATCACCTCATTCTTTGGGGCACACGTGAGGAACACAAATGCGAACAAGCCTGAATGGTCCCCAGGACAATATGCAACTGAAAACTCACACCCCAGAAGTGACTCGAACCCATACTCCCAGAAGCAACGCAACTGGTATGTACAAGACGCCTTAATCCACTTGACCATCACGACCGGACATAATGAGGTGATAGCCGAGGCTATTTGAACCACCCCACCGCCGGCACTCGGATAGTTATCTTGGGCATAGCATTTTACCAAATCACCTCATTCTTTGGGGCACACGTGAGGAACACAAATGCGAACAAGCCTGAATGGTCCCCAGGACAATATGCAACTGAAAACTCACACCCCAGAAGTGACTCGAACCCATACTCCCAGAAGCAACGCAACTGGTATGTACAAGACGCCTTAATCCACTTGACCATCACGACCGGACATAATGAGGTGATAGCCGAGGCTATTTGAACCACCCCACCGCCGGCACTCGGATAGTTATCTTGGGCATAGCATTTTACCAAATCACCTCATTCTTTGGGGCACACGTGAGGAACACAAATGCGAACAAGCCTGAATGGTCCCCAGGACAATATGCAACTGAAAACTCACACCCCAGAAGTGACTCGAACCCATACTCCCAGAAGCAACACAACTGGTATGTACAAGACGCCTTAATCCACTTGACCATCACGACCGGACATAATGAGGTGATAGCCGAGGCTATTTGAACCACCCCACCGCCGGCACTCGGATAGTTATCTTGGGCATAGCATTTTACCAAATCACCTCATTCTTTGGGGCACACGTGAGGAACACAAATGCGAACAGCCTGAATGGTCCCCAGGACAATATGCAACTGAAAACTCACACCCCAGAAGTGACTCGAACCCATACTCCCAGAAGCAACGCAACTGGTATGTACAAGACGCCTTAATCCACTTGACCATCACGACCGGACATAATGAGGTGATAGCCGAGGCTATTTGAACCACCCCACCGCCGGCACTCGGATAGTTATCTTGGGCATAGCATTTTACCAAATCACCTCATTCTTTGGGGCACACGTGAGGAACACAAATGCGAACAAGCCTGAATGGTCCCCAGGACAATATGCAACTGAAAACTCACACCCCAGAAGTGACTCGAACCCATACTCCCAGAAGCAACGCAACTGGTATGTACAAGACGCCTTAATCCACTTGACCATCACGACCGGACATAATAGGTGATAGCCGAGGCTATTTGAACCACCCCACCGCCGGCACTCGGATAGTTATCTTGGGCATAGCATTTTACCAAATCACCTCATTCTTTGGGGCACACGTGAGGAACACAAATGCGAACAAGCCTGAATGGTCCCCAGGACAATATGCAACTGAAAACTCACACCCCAGAAGTGACTCGAACCCATACTCCCAGAAGCAACGCAACTGGTATGTACAAGACGCCTTAATCCACTTGACCATCACGACCGGACATAATGAGGTGATAGCCGAGGCTATTTGAACCACCCCACCGCCGGCACTCGGATAGTTCTTGGGCATAGCATTTTACCAAATCACCTCATTCTTTGGGGCACACGTGAGGAACACAAATGCGAACAAGCCTGAATGGTCCCCAGGACAATATGCAACTGAAAACTCACACCCCAGAAGTGACTCGAACCCATACTCCCAGAAGCAACGCAACTGGTATGTACAAGACGCCTTAATCCACTTGACCATCACGACCGGACATAATGAGGTGATAGCCGAGGCTATTTGAACCACCCCACCGCCGGCACTCGGATAGTTATCTTGGCATAGCATTTTACCAAATCACCTCATTCTTTGGGGCACACGTGAGGAACACAAATGCGAACAAGCCTGAATGGTCCCCAGGACAATATGCAACTGAAAACTCACACCCCAGAAGTGACTCGAACCCATACTCCCAGAAGCAACGCAACTGGTATGTACAAGACGCCTTAATCCACTTGACCATCACGACCGGACATAATGAGGTGATAGCCGAGGCTATTTGAACCACCCCACCGCCGGCACTCGGATAGTTATCTTGGGCATAGCATTTTACCAAATCACCTCATTCTTTGGGCACACGTGAGGAACACAAATGCGAACAAGCCTGAATGGTCCCCAGGACAATATGCAACTGAAAACTCACCCCAGAAGTGACTCGAACCCATACTCCCAGAAGCAACGCAACTGGTATGTACAAGACGCCTTAATCCACTTGACCATCACGACCGGACATAATGAGGTGATAGCCGAGGCTATTTGAACCACCCCACCGCCGGCACTCGGATAGTTATCTTGGGCATAGCATTTTACCAAATCACCTCATTCTTTGGGGCACACGTGAGGAACACAAATGCGAACAAGCCTGAATGGTCCCCAGGACAATATGCAACTGAAAACTCACACCCCAGAAGTGACTCGAACCCATACTCCCAGAAGCAACGCAACTGGTATGTACAAGACGCCTTAATCCACTTGACCATCACGACCGGACATAATGAGGTGATAGCCGAGGCTATTTGAACCACCCCACCGCCGGCACTCGGATAGTTATCTTGGGCATAGCATTTTACCAAATCACCTCATTCTTTGGGGCACACGTGAGGAACACAAATGCGAACAAGCCTGAATGGTCCCCAGGACAATATGCAACTGAAAACTCACACCCCAGAAGTGACTCGAACCCATACTCCCAGAAGCAACGCAACTGGTATGTACAAGACGCCTTAATCCACTTGACCATCACGACCGGACATAATGAGGTGATAGCCGAGGCTATTTGAACCACCCCACCGCCGGCACTCGGATAGTTATCTTGGGCATAGCATTTTACCAAATCACCTCATTCTTTGGGGCACACGTGAGGAACACAAATGCGAACAAGCCTGAATGGTCCCCAGGACAATATGCAACTGAAAACTCACACCCCAGAAGTGACTCGAACCCATACTCCCAGAAGCAACGCAACTGGTATGTACAAGACGCCTTAATCCACTTGACCATCACGACCGGACATAATGAGGTGATAGCCGAGGCTATTTGAACCACCCCACCGCCGGCACTCGGATAGTTATCTTGGGCATAGCATTTTACCAAATCACCTCATTCTTTGGGGCACACGTGAGGAACACAAATGCGAACAAGCCTGAATGGTCCCCAGGACAATATGCAACTGAAAACTCACACCCCAGAAGTGACTCGAACCCATACTCCCAGAAGCAACGCAACTGGTATGTACAAGACGCCTTAATCCACTTGACCATCACGACCGGACATAATGAGGTGATAGCCGAGGCTATTTGAACCACCCCACCGCCGGCACTCGGATAGTTATCTTGGGCATAGCATTTTACCAAATCACCTCATTCTTTGGGGCACACGTGAGGAACACAAATGCGAACAAGCCTGAATGGTCCCCAGGACAATATGCAACTGAAAACTCACACCCCAGAAGTGACTCGAACCCATACTCCCAGAAGCAACGCAACTGGTATGTACAAGACGCCTTAATCCACTTGACCATCACGACCGGACATAATGAGGTGATAGCCGAGGCTATTTGAACCACCCCACCGCCGGCACTCGGATAGTTATCTTGGGCATAGCATTTTACCAAATCACCTCATTCTTTGGGGCACACGTGAGGAACACAAATGCGAACAAGCCTGAATGGTCCCCAGGACAATATGCAACTGAAAACTCACACCCCAGAAGTGACTCGAACCCATACTCCCAGAAGCAACGCAACTGGTATGTACAAGACGCCTTAATCCACTTGACCATCACGACCGGACATAATGAGGTGATAGCCGAGGCTATTTGAACCACCCCACCGCCGGCACTCGGATAGTTATCTTGGGCATAGCATTTTACCAAATCACCTCATTCTTTGGGGCACACGTGAGGAACACAAATGCGAACAAGCCTGAATGGTCCCCAGGACAATATGCAACATAAAACTCACACCCCAGAAGTGACTCGAACCCATACTCCCAGAAGCAACGCAACTGGTATGTACAAGACGCCTTAATCCACTTGACCATCACGACCGGACATAATGAGGTGATAGCCGAGGCTATTTGAACCACCCCACCGCCGGCACTCGGATAGTTATCTTGGGCATAGCATTTTACCAAATCACCTCATTCTTTGGGGCACACGTGAGGAACACAAATGCGAACAAGCCTGAATGGTCCCCAGGACAATATGCAACTGAAAACTCACACCCCAGAAGTGACTCGAACCCATACTCCCAGAAGCAACGCAACTGGTATGTACAAGACGCCTTAATCCACTTGACCATCACGACCGGACATAATGAGGTGATAGCCGAGGCTATTTGAACCACCCCACCGCCGGCACTCGGATAGTTATCTTGGGCATAGCATTTTACCAAATCACCTCATTCTTTGGGGCACACGTGAGGAACACAAATGCGAACAAGCCTGAATGGTCCCCAGGACAATATGCAACTGAAAACTCACACCCCAGAAGTGACTCGAACCCATACTCCCAGAAGCAACGCAACTGGTATGTACAAGACGCCTTAATCCACTTGACCATCACGACCGGACATAATGAGGTGATAGCCGAGGCTATTTGAACCACCCCACTGCCGGCACTCGGATAGTAATCTTGGGCATAGCATTTTACCAAATCACCTCATTCTTTGGTCCCAGGACAATATGGACAATATGACCATTCAGGTCCTGGGGACCTGAATGGTCCCCAGGACAATATGCAACTGAAAATGCTATGCCCAAGATTACTATCCGAGTGCCGGCGGTGGGGTGGTTCAAATAGCCTCGGCTATCACCTCATTATGTCCGGTCGTGATGGTCAAGTGGATTAAGGCGTCTTGTACATACCAGTTGCGTGGCATCTGGGAGTATGGGTTCGAGTCACTTCTGCGGTGTGAGTTTTCAGTTGCATATTGTCCTGGGGACCATTCAGGCTTGTTCGCATTTGTGTTCCTCACGTGTGCCCCAAAGAATGAGGTGATTTGGGAAAATGCTATGCCCAAGATTACTATCCGAGTGCCGGCGGTGGGTGGTTCAAATAGCCTCGGCTATCACCTCATTATGTCCGGTCGTGATGGTCAAGTGGATTAAGGCGTTTTGTACATACCAGTTGCGTGGCATCTGGGAGTATGGGTTCGAGTCACTTCTGGGGTGTGAGTATTCAGTTGCATATTGTCCTGGGGACCATTCAGGCTTGTTCGCATTTGTGTTCCTCACGTGTGCCCAAAGAATGAGGTGATTTGGTAAAATGCTATGCCCAAGATTACTATCCGAGTGCCGGCGGTGGGGTGGTTCAAATAGCCTCGGCTATCACCTCATTATGTCCGGTCGTGATGGTCAAGTGGATTAAGGCGTCTTGTACATACCAGTTGCGTGGCATCTGGGAGTATCGGTTCGAGTCACTTCTGGGGTGTGAGTTTTCAGTTGCATATTGTCCTGGGGACCATTCAGGCTTGTTCGCATTTGTGTTCCTCACGTGTGCCCCAAAGAATGAGGTGATTTGGTAAAATGCTATGCCCAAGATTACTATCCGAGTGCCGGCGGTGGGGTGGTTCAAATAGCCTCGGCTATCACCTCATTATGTCCGGTCGTGATGGTCAAGTGGATTAAGGCGTCTTGTACATACCAGTTGCGTGGCATCTGGGAGTATGGGTTCGAGTCACTTCTGGGGTTTGAGTTTTCAGTTGCATATTGTCCTGGGGACCATTCAGGCTTGTTCGCATTTGTGTTCCTCACGTGTGCCCCAAAGAATGAGGTGATTTGGTAAAATGCTATGCCCAAGATTACTATCCGAGTGCCGGCGGTGGGGTGGTTCAAATAGCCTCGGCTATCACCTCATTATGTCCGGTCGTGATGGTCAAGTGGATTAAGGCGTCTTGTACATGCCAGTTGCGTGGCATCTGATAGTATGGGTTCGAGTCACTTCTGGGGTGTGAGTTTTCAGTTGCATATTGTCCTGGGGACCATTCAGGCTTGTTCGCATTTGTGTTCCTCACGTGTGCCCCAAAGAATGAGGTGATTTGGTAAAATGCTATGCCCAAGATTACTATCCGAGTGCCGGCGGTGGGGTGGTTCAAATAGCCTCGGCTATCACCTCATTATGTCCGGTCGTGATGGTCAAGTGGATTAAGGCGTCTTGTACATACCAGTTGCGTGGCATCTGGGAGTATGGGTTCGAGTCACTTCTGGGGTGTGAGTTTTCAGTTGCATATTGTCCTGGGGACCATTCAGGCTTGTTCGCATTTGTGTTCCTCACGTGTGCCCCAAAGAATGAGGTGATTTGGTAAAATGCTATGCCCAAGATTACTATCCGAGTGCCGGCGGTGGGGTGGTTCAAATAGCCTCGGCTATCACCTCATTATGTCCGGTCGTGATGTTCAAGTGGATTAAGGCGTCTTGTACATGCCAGTTGCGTGGCATCTGGGAGTATGGGTTCGAGTCACTTCTGGGGTGTGAGTTTTCAGTTGCATATTGTCCTGGGGACCATTCAGGCTTGTTCGCATTTGTGTTCCTCACGTGTGCCCCAAAGAATGAGGTGATTTGGTAAAATGCTATGCCCAAGATTACTATCCGAGTGCCGGCGGTGGGGTGGTTCAAATAGCCTCGGCTATCACCTCATTATGTCCGGTCGTGATGGTCAAGTGGATTAAGGCGTCTTGTACATACCAGTTGCGTGGCATCTGGGAGTATGGGTTCGAGTCACTTCTGGGGTGTGAGTTTTCAGTTGCATATTGTCCTGGGGACCATTCAGGCTTGTTCGCATTTGTGTTCCTCACGTGTGCCCCAAAGAATGAGGTGATTTGGTAAAATGCTATGCCCAAGATTACTATCCGAGTGCCGGCGGTGGGGTGGTTCAAATAGCCTCGGCTATCACCTCATTATGTCCGGTCGTGATGGTCAAGTGGATTAAGGCGTCTTGTACATGCCAGTTGCGTGGCATCTGGGAGTATGGGTTCGAGTCACTTCTGGGGTGTGAGTTTTCAGTTGCATATTGTCCTGGGGACCATTCAGGCTTGTTCGCATTTGTGTTCCTCACGTGTGCCCCAAAGAATGAGGTGATTTGGTAAAATGCTATGCCCAAGATTACTATCCGAGTGCCGGCGGTGGGGTGGTTCAAATAGCCTCGGCTATCACCTCATTATGTCCGGTCGTGATGGTCAAGTGGATTAAGGCGTCTTGTACATACCAGTTGCGTGGCATCTGGGAGTATGGGTTCGAGTCACTTCTGGGGTGTGAGTTTTCAGTTGCATATTGTCCTGGGGACCATTCAGGCTTGTTCGCATATATATATATATATATATATATATATATATATATATATATATATATATATATATATATATATATATATATATATATATATAATATATATATATATATATATATATATATATATATGTACATGTATGTATGAGTATGTGTACATGTATATATAACAATAATAATTGTGTAACTTGCGTCAAACAATTATTTCCTTAGCTAAACGAACTTGAGAGTTCAGTTCCTGAACCTATTATTTGACTTTAATCCTTTACACCACTGCCCACGGGATGGGTATGGGGTGCATAATAAGGAAAGAAATTGAATTGAACAAACACCTAATATATGATTATAATATTGTAATGAGACACTGGAACCCCCAATCAGAGTTTTTTCTTAAACTGTTGTGAAATATTGTAATTTTAAAATGGGTCAGGTTTGTTGTTGTTGATTTAGGGGCGACGACGGTCGTGGGATCGGATGCGCCCTGGCGTGTCCGTTAAGGGTTAATCGCGAAGCCAGGAAAGGTGAAACGCCAAGACTAAACACGAAACGAGTGACGCCAAACACTTGAAACTATTATGCCAAGCGGCAAACAAACGCAGACAGGTAGATGATTGGGGAGCCCCAGGAGTCCCTCAGGGTGACAAGCACCGACCCCGCCCCACACAGAGAACACTGGGCAGCAAAAACCAAAACCTCAGCGTCAACTAAAATGCAAAAAGTCATCCAGTGGCCCCTGGCAGAGCATAAGCCAGCCGCCCAGCACGGCTGAGGGCACACCAGGAGCCCACCAAGAGCCGCCAACCCCCGGCACCTCTCGGCCAAGCCGTCCCCCGAACACCATCACCCTGTCAGGAGAACCAGCCAGAACACGTCAAAAAAATCTATCAACAATCCCGTGAGTCAAGGCGATATGTGCGCCGTACAACCGGACCTTTGAATAGGGGATGCAAAACGGCAGTAACAAAGCCAAAACGTGAAAACAGAACGTGCTCAGGCAGCTCCCAGGCAGAGGAGGTGTCCAGACGTCAGCTCGTCATCAAGGTTGAACCAGGAATCCTGGTCAGGTTTATATTTACCAGTACAAACTTTGAGAAGATTTGGACACTGATTAGGGCAGACTCAATCAAATTCCGTTCCACGAAATAACTGCAATTGGTAATGCTTTTCGCTCCTTCCCAATTAATAGTGTGATCACGCAAACTTGTGTGTAGATAAAATGCACTAGACTTTTGGGCAGTTAAAATACTCTTAGCATGTTGGGACGAATGCAATTGTAAGGAATTTCCTGTTTGTCCAAGGTACACAGACTCACAATCACTGCAGGGAATTGAATTCACACAACTTGCTGCACCAGGGGAGTTTTTATTTTATTATATTGGACTTGATCGTACAATTAGTGAAGACAAAATATTCATATCCCAGGACTAAATGCAACTGAAAACTCATGAAAAGTTATACATATATAAAGTTTCATTGCTTCATCCTAAACAGATGATTTTTTTTTTAAACTAGAAACAGATGATTTCTGAATAGGTGATTTAGAAATGATAAGTTGTTACGGCTGTCGACCGTATTCTCTCTGGTGTGTGATGACATGCACTACTGATGGACGTGTAGTAACAATCACTGCCAATGTGTGACCCATCCTCATGTTTAAATATTATTTTTGTAACTCAGTGCAACATAGTTAAAACATTGATGTAAAAGGCGATTAGATAGTAGAATTTTATACTGTTCACTTTATTGAGTCCTATAAAACGAAGCTAAAAACTAACTTAAATATTCCAAGCCCTGGAATAGAACATATATGTACTATATGAG